>NC_056733.1:1207197309-1207362309 GCF_019279795.1 Protopterus annectens | reverse complement strand
TATAATACTGATGCACATTTTCTGTTATTTGAAAAGAGATTCATGTTTGTCCCTGCTAAGCACTGGAACTTGTACTAGAGTTTGCTGGATCTTAAAATGTTCACTCATAAATTGAATTTGGCTCTGCTGTTTAATACATAGGGAACTAGTGCGTTATGCATAGGCTAAAAAGAAAAAAATACTTTTAATCCCCTTTGAATCCTGTTATCTCATTATTTGAAATACATTGAGAATGAAGTCTCAGAGAGGTTGATTCAAAGTCATGTTCTAGACATTTTTATAATTTAACTAAAGACGAACACTCTGTTACATGAACTTGCATCCAATGATCAATCAATCACAATTATGTAACCCGACAAAGGGGGTGGAGTAGTGATTATGTTACAACTAGACTATGTGGCCTGCATGTTTGTGCTCTTAAATAATCAGTCAAATTATGTTACAGTTTCACTGAATGAAATTAATATCTTTTATCACAAGATTGACTTGTAGCTCGAGGACCTTCTTATGGATGAAAGACTTTATATGAGTTTATGCCAGTTCTTAAAGGTGGAAAAACCCACATTACCCGCAATCTTTGGTATATCCAAGCTGCATACGAGTATTGACTATCCCCTTCTGCATCCTGTTGTGGTGGTCTGTGGCTCCAAGACTGAACCTCTATCTAAATTTATGATCGGAGTCTAAAGGGTGCCTTGGAGAAGTACAATCACATATGAAGAGACTTCTGACACATTATGGAGATTGTGAGAGGTACTGGCTTTTTGATGCTGTGGTCTTTTTATTACTATGGATACAAAGGATATATTTTCAGTTATTCCACACCAAAGAGGGTTGGTTTGGTTTGAGGAAATGCTGTATGAAATTGGTATTGCTCCAACACTGAAGTGGGCATGCTTAAAGATGCAATTTAATTGCCACTAACAAGCATTTTCTTTTTACCTTTGAGGGTGAGTTCTACCACCAAGTCACTGGTATTGAAATGGGAGCTACTTGCACCCCCATTTATGCCAGTGTTGTCCTGTTATATTGGGAACTTACAGTTTTCTTTGTTGTTTTTTCGGACATTTATGTCAGATTTTTGGATGACATTTTTATTTATTGGAAAGGTCCAATTTCAACCTTGGATGAGTTTGTAACATTTTTGAATACTAGTACTGAGTTTCTGAAATTCGCCTACAAAAATGTCTTGTGTATCAATTGACTTTTTGGACATTATGTTATATAAAAATGTTGCTGAAAATTGTTTTGCCTCCAAAATTTATAGAAAAATACAGTCTCGGTTATTTACATTTTCAGAGTAGTCACCCATTAAAGCAGAAGAGAAGCATGGTTATAAACCAAATGGTCCACATCTCTTGATTATTTTCTGAAAATGAGACCTTTATTGAGGAGACTGGATGTTTGAAACGATTGGTCCCAAAGCATACTGGACCAAACTGATGTTGAAGTTGGTAAGGGATGGTATGATTGTTTCAACCGAATCTTGAAGAGAGGTATAGTGAAACCAAGACCAACTAAATGTAATGTAGGTCCATCTAATATTGTTATTAAATATTCCAGTGGGGTCAGTATGATGGAATGGGAGAATGAGAAACACTGGTTGAGAGGGACCCATTTTGCTGACATCAAGGATGTGGTGGTGTTTCATCCTTGTTACATTTATAAGAGGGCCAGGAATATTAAAGTCATCTTGAAAAATAGGTATACCCAAAGTTTAACCTTTGGGGTAACAAGAAACGTAATTACTGTAATCAGCGCCCTTTCATTCATGAGGATGTCCCAGTTAAGACTGGAAAAAAAACATGCACAAATCGATAATCCTCCTAGGGCCAACTGTGGCACCAAGACTGTTGTATATGCAGCGGTTTGCCAAGCCTGTAGTGCTTTTTACATAGGTAAGACTGTCCACTCTTTAAGGAAGTAGATATATATATATATATATATATATATACATATATATATATAAATATATATATATATATGAACATGATTATGCTATAAGAACAAAGAATCGTAAAAATTATTTAAATAAGCATAAAATTAATTGTGTTATTAACAAAACATTTCTTAGAGAAAATTGAGATTGGTCCTTTTGCAGGTGGCAGAGAAAGCTACTTAGAATGTAGAGAAGTTTGGTGGCGGGTTTATTTTGATAATAAACTATATATATATATATATATATATATATATATATATATATATATATATATATATATATATATATATATATATATATATAGGCAGCCACAGTGGTGCAGTGGTTAGCATTGCCGCCTCACAGCAAGAGGTTCTCCGGTTCGATCCTCTGCCTTCTGTGCGGAGTCTGCGTGTCCTCCCTGTGGTCGCGTGGGTTTCCTCCGGGTGCTCCGGTTTCCTTCCACATCCCAAAGACATGCTGTAGGTGGATTGGACACTCTAAACTCGCCCTAGGTGTGAGTGTGTGTGCCTTCTGTGGAAGGTTGGGCACCGGGCTGGCAACTTGACACCGTAAAACTCCACTGCCAATCATGAGCGGACAGGTGATCCGCTGTGGCGACCCCTAACCGGGAAAAGCCAAAAGAAAAAGATATATATATATATATATATATATATATATATATATATATATATATATATATTATTTATTTATTTATATAGTGAGAGTGAGAGTTGCTGGAGCCATGTCAGACTCAAAACCGGTCACAAGTGGCGTCCCACAGGGTTCTGTCCTGGGACCACTCTTGTTCGGTATATACTTTTCCGAGGTACAGGCAAACGTGGGAGGACTATGGCTCACCAAGTTCGCAGACGACTGCAAACTGGGCGCCATAATCAACTCTCCAGCTGACACAAACATCCTTCAAAAAGGTCTCACAGAGACAGATAACTGGTGCCAGCGCCATGGTTTAAGGCTAAATGCCAAAAAATGTATAGTCATACCCTTTGGCAAAAACAATGTGCCCACAAATTACCACATAGGCGGAAACCCATTAAGTACAGAGAAAGTTATTAGAGACCTGGGGACCCAAGTTGATAGCAATCTCTCCTTTGAAAACCACATTGCCAAAGTGGTTAGAAAGACCTTCTACATAGCCCACCTCATCACGAAGGGTTTCACATCTAGATCAAGAGAGGTAATCGTGCCCCTTTATTCATCCCTCATCAGGCCCATCATAGAATACAATGCCCCTTTTGGGATGTACCTTACCCGACACCTGCAGCAATTAGAAAGACCCCAAAAGTATCTCACCAAGAGGATCAAGGGTCTCAAACAGATGCCATATACTGCTCGGTTAAAAAAACTCCAGCTCTACTCAGTTGCATACCGCCTACTTCGAGGCGATCTATGCCTGACATACAAAGCTATGTCAAATCAAGAATTAATGGACATGCTCCACCTCAGTAAATCTAGATCCCTTAGAGCCACACGCTCGAGGGACTTGAACCTCAGCACAGAAATAAATAGAACTTGCTGGAGGGACAGGTTCATAACCCAGAGGCTCCCTTCGCTCTGGAATAGAATTCCAGTTCATGTGAGGCAGAGCACCTCACTGAATCTCTTCAAGAAGAATCTCGACAAGTGGATGGGGGATCGTAGGTTTGTTCCAGGGATTACTCCTGTGTCACTATTAGACAGAGGCACAGTAAACTAAACCTTAAAAAAGGGCACAGTATACTCAAATCAAGGGGTGGCGTAAGCCATACAGAATCGGGCTAGGCTTATAATTGCCCCAGGGCAGATAGCCTAGTATGAACCTATGAACCTATGTGTGTATATACGCACACACACACACACACACACACACACACACACACACACACACAAAGCACAAATTTACTAATACATGAAGGTCTGCATTGTAATACATAAAATATTTATACAATAAGATTAGTGCACAAATTTTGTGTTGATGAAATCAAGATCACTGTTGTTATAATATATTTCATGTAGTGCATGACTTGGACCCCCGCCTATTCCATTTATCCATTTTTGTGCATTCTTTGCATTTCTCATATGATTTATGATGTATAATTAATTTCTTTCTTTCTATGCTTTTCCCTTTTGTAACTGCTGAACATCAAACCTCACTTGTCAATCTAGCCCATTCTTTGTCCTATGACTGATCTCACCCAGTGAGGATGACAGCCAACTGGAAGAGGTGTAATCAAGGCAGATATGGAGGTGATTTGTGCCCTTGTTGGTATCATGTCTATGAGGCATTTTTGTTATGCACCTATTCCAGGTCCCTGGTAGCTAACATGACCACCTCAAACAGCACATAGGCATAATATGTCCTCCCCCATACATGTGCATGCTCCTACATACACATGTGCATGAGGGTTACAATCACCAGACTGAGATCCTCAATTCTGCATCCCCCTGGCCACTGGTGTACAAGCCTCTGCAACCACCATCTCTGTCCTGTTAAAATTGGTAAGTAAATGTAAGCCACTCAATCCCATCTGCCTCTTCCTGATTTGTCATAGGTTAATAGACTAATTGCCCTTAAAATCCATTTTAAGCCTAGCTAATTTCCTTTTCAAAAGTAAGAATCATACCCTGTCCCTTCTGACTCTGAAGTAAGCACCTTATCCATTATACCAACCCCAATACTTCCAGCTCCTAAGTTAGTATTTAAATCTAGGTTATATTAAAGGCTTCATCCCTCTGCACAACAGAGATGGGCTTTGCTCCTAATTCATTTCATTTCATTAGGAAACAGTATGCATTTTCATAACTTGTCTATTGAATAAGCCTTTATTTGGCTTCTGTAAGATTTTTACAAGTGGAATGTCCTATGTGTTGTTTCTTCTTTGGTTCTGAGGTAATTTTTAAATATTTTTTTAACATATCAGTTACGTTTGTATTAATGTAGCATTTTGTTATGATTTCTTAGTTTCATTGTTTTATTATCTTTTTAGCTGATTTCATCTTCTTTAGTTTATTTCTGTAGGACTGAGTCCATTTTAACAGTAGTAGCATTTCCTTATTTTATTTATTTATTTGTTTGTTTGTTAACTTAGGCTGTGTTCATTAACCATATGTTTCAGTTAAGTGAATTGTTTGGTTTGTGGGAATTTAAATACATCATGTGCTAAAATAGTTTTTTTCCTTAACTGTGGATGAAGTATGGGTTTAGAACATTGATTCAGACTAATATGTTTGAATATGGTATATTTGTTTATTTAATAGTGTAATTTCAGAATTAAGTGTGAGCTCTGTGACACTGAAATATTTTTTTCTAATTCATGTTCATGAGTCATACACCTAGATATAACATATAGTTTCCCAAAACTACAGCTAATTGTAGTAAAACAGAATTTTACAAAAATAGAAATCCTACATTTGTGGTGCACTGACCCTGCAAAGTGATACATAAAGAACTTTCCCCATTCTCAGATCTTTACTTACTAGAAAAAATAAATGAAAGCATCACATGTTGTAAATATAGTATTTTCTAACATGGTAGTACAAACCTGGCACTGGGAGCAAGGGTGCCCGCAGGCAAGCACCCCCCTGGAACCGGCTAGCCGGGAGATAATTTTCTTTTAAATAAAAAACAAATACATTGTTTTGTTTTTTTTAAGGGCATACTTCTTTAAGAACACCCTTTGCATCCATCCAAACCGTTGGTTTACATCATCATCTTCCACGCCTGCTCAGACTTTGAATTCCAGAAGATGTTTGGACTGTGGACAGAGGTACAAGTGAGAGGTAGGTGTGTGTGTGTGTGTGTGTGTGTGTGTGTGTGTGTGTGTGTGTGTGTGTGTGTGTGTGTGTGTGTGTGTGTGTGTGTGTAAGAGGGAGGTAGGGTGTGTGTGTGTTTGTGTGCAAGTAAGAGGGGAGTAGGAGTGCGTGTAAGGGGGGAGGGGTCATACCTCACAATTATTCAGATTTTTGCATCATATTTTCGGTTTGTTTCTCATAAAATTGTGTTTTTCTGGCAAATTACCGAGGATTGACGTCAGAAAATAATGGCAGACATTTGAATTTTAGACCCCATATCCTCAGAAAATGCATACTAATGCAAACCTTGTTGTTCTATTCACTTTCTAAGGAGGTAGGGGCATGTATGTGTGTGTCATACCTCTCAACTGAGCAGATTTTCACAGAATGTCCAGATTTTTGCCCTGTATTTAAGGCTTTATCCTCATAAAAAGTCAGTTTTTTTGCCAAATCACTGCGGTGAGCTACGGATTAAAGTTACTGAATAATGATATATATTTGAGTTTCAGACATCATACTCTTTAAAAAAAATGCATTCTAACACAAATCCTGTTATTCTAGCAACTTTCTAAATGTGTCCCTAGGTTTGGACCTTTCTCCCCAACATTATAACAGGCTTTGTCCAGATGTCTTGTGATAACAGATTGAGAGGTGTGTGTGTGTGTGTGTGTGTGTGTGTGTGTGTGTGTGTGTGTGTGTGTGTGTGTATAAGAGGGAGGTAGCATACCCCTCAGCTGTCCAGGCTTTTGCAGAATGTCCACATTTTTCCCCATATTCCTCCTAAAAAGGATTGAAGTTGCTAAATAATAACAGACATTTCCGTTTTAGAAGTCATATCCTTTAGAAAAATGCATACCAACACAAATCCTTTTATTCTAGCAATTTTCTAAGTTCATGAGGGCAATATTTATAATCTGCCCCTATTTATTTTAGGCTTTGTCCAGATTTCTTGCACTAAGAGGTTGAGGTGTGTGCACACGCGCAAGTGTGTGTGTGTGTGTGTGTGTGTGTGTGTGTGTGTGTGTGTGTGTGTGTGTGTGTGTGTGTGTGTGTGTGTGAAATACCCTAGTTACAGTTAGCAGGTGGAATTTATTTTCAAGTACATTTTCAAGGAATTGTGAGCCTCAATGGAAGAGAAGTTTACTACTGCTCATGCTAAATCTGCTTAAAATGTGCAACTGTTTTGTTTAGCAAGTGTTATCACTATTGTGGTATAGAATTCTAAAGCAGTGTTAGTACCGCAGGTAGCATACTTGTATCTTGATGTAGAGGGTTGTAGGTTCTACTCCCACAGCATATCAATTTGTATTTTAAAGGGGTGGGGTGTTGCAGTCCTGAGTATGTCCTCCTTTGGATAAGATGCCTAGTAACTATGAACCTGTTTTTCAGTTTGCCACCCATTCCCTATTGCTATATACCAGCTTAGCATTTTTTTAATCTAACATATGCAATTTATTCTTTAAGGGCAGCAGACACTGAATTTGTAGATAAAACACTGAAATATAAAGTTGTTTTCTAGCAACAACCTTTTCATTAGTTTCAGAGCTCTTTACTGTGGAATTATTCAGATGACTTTTACTTCTGCAGAGATTGTGCATATTGACCGATATTGGTGGATTGTAATGACAGATGTTTGAGTGGCCTTTTATGGTTGAAATGTTCTGAAAAGGGCAGTTTGTCTTATGTTTTGTTTCATTGCTTACTGGAAAAATGTTCAAAACTATAAATTTAAAACACACTCTAAGAAGTGGTACTGTGTTATACAAGTGATATAATTCAATTATTCCATATTATAATTAATACAGTCAAGAAGGTGAATCAAATAACTTTTGCATGCTCCTAAAAATGTGTGCAAGGGGTCCATAATTTGAAAACAGCCCAAAGATAAACTTAATCTGCCCCTGGCCAGATGCATTTTCTTTGAATGTGGGTTTCAATGCTGTTTCAGTGATTTTGAGTTTCAAAGGTAGAGAAATTTTAATGCTAAGTCTTTTTTCATTGTAAGAATATTGCTTTGTTTAGCAAATGTCTATCGGTGTTTGTGCTATAAAATTTGAAATAAAGGTTGTAAATTAAATCCAAATATCTGTAATTATTGTAGAAGTAAAGCATAAAACAGTATGCACACAGTGAGTTTTGAGCAGTGTTCATGGCAATTGGGGAGAAATAGCCAAGTAATGGGACACTGGAATGGCTGTGTGGGGGGGCTGCATGGGGTGGTTCTGTTTGCACCCCCCTGCAAAAAATCATATGGGCTCCCCTGACTGGGGGTAGTTATCCTTCTGGAAGATATTACATAAAGAAGCAATTAATAAAATGTAGTCCCTAACTTCCTTTATCCTTACAATGCAAGCTGAAGATGATCTATTTGGCCACAAACCACTACAAATTAAAATCACTACAGATTTTTGTCCTTTTGAAAATGTAAGGCGTCCAGTTCATATATTAGTATGGAAATGTCTGGGCTAACACAACAGTCATAACTGTCAAAGGAATGTTGATAAAGACCTTGTATGATGGAGCAGATCCTTGCCAAGAACTGTTAACATACAGTGATACAGTTGAGTAAGTACACAGAAACTACAAAACAAAACTTATATCAGCTATATATAAATCTATACCGCTCAAGTGTACCTCATTATGAGGAACATTCCTTATTTTGGGACTTAAAAAGTCCATGTTTCTCAAAGTTCCACATTGAAAAGGTCTGTCACACATTCAGTGTCTGGGTTTTTTTAACTAATATCCATGGTAAATAGTACTTGAATCATATTAATTCATCAAAAGAAATTTTTATAAGTATAAAGTAACACATTTAACAGTCATGTGACCTTCCTAGTCAAAGTTGTTATTAAGCTGTTAGAAGGTGTTCCACATTTTGCCCATTTGTTCCACATCATGAGAGGCACTGTTTCTCATTTAGTAGATGGAAGTTTGAGAGCTATGTATAAATCACACTTAAAGATTTATAGAAAGGCTAGTCTGAATACATTTGTCCACCAACTTGTACCCTATACTACCTGTATGAAAGAGGCAGACAAGTGAAAACAAATAAGAAATAAGCTGGTTATATGGATAATGATGATTAAACACACAAGCTTGTTCTATGCATAATGATGATTATACACACAAGCTGGTTCTATGCATAATGATTATACACATAAGCTGGTTCTATGCATAATGATGATTATACACACAAGCTGGTTCTGTGCATAATGATTATACACACAAGCTGGTTCTATGCATAATGATGATTATACACACAAGCTGGTTCTATGCATAATGATTATATACACAAGCTGGTTCTATGCACAATGATGGTTATGCACATTAATATGTCTAAGAAGATAAGATTTTGTTCCACTTAAAGAATGGAATATTCAGATGAAAATGAACAGTAAGCACCGAGCTTGAGGCTATCAGTTTTTAATGAGCTGCTTCCTGTGATCAAGGGTTTGAGTCCCTCAGCATCGTACTTGCCTACTGAAGGACTCTGAGCAAGTCACTTAATCAGACAATACTGAAAGGATGGACTACATGAAAAGAGACATGGAGGAGCTCTCCGATCTTGTAGCCCAGGCAGGTATGACCCTAGCCCTGAGTAGCATCCTGCCATCACCCAGAAATATACCACAGTACAAGGACAAAATGATTGACTTCAACAATTGGCTAAGCTTCTGGTGTCATTCTAAGGGGATCCAGTATTTGTCTGCCTAGGACGACATGATCAACAGACCACAATGCTTTGCCAGAGATGGCCTGCACCTGTCGCCCTTGGGATTCCGGATACTGGCTAATGCTCTTGCCACCTCCATAGTGCCTTTTTAGGCAAGGTTCAAATGACAAATTCACCACCACATTTCACATTGAGCTAATCGGAGGAAGTTGGAGGAAGGGCTCTGAGCTAACGAATCTGAGATATATAACATTAAGTATCCTCTTTTTTTGCTTATTTCTGAGTTATTTATAGCACTTTTATTTTACTCACTGTGTGTGAGGTATTAAGTAGAATTTTCTACAATTGTTAAGCATCTGGTTGGGTTTGTTTGTTCTGATTTTTGTTTCCCACCCTCCCTCACTCTTGATATCCTGTTTTGATACTTGGTGGCTTTGCAGTTGCCCACCCCTACTGTAAATTTCATCTGGGACACTCCTCCCAGTTTAGTGTCATTACCTCTTTCTACCTATTCCAGGGAGAACATTTGAAAAGGCCAACCCAGTTAGCTTCTGCTCCTCCTTTCCCCTTTCCACTTTACAAAAAAAAAAATTCTAAGCTTGTTTCCTGCCTTTCCTATAAGTTGTCTAGTCCAGATACAGATTTGCTGCATCTTGGACTGTTTGTAAGCTTCTGAGCCCCCAAGCCTTTCTGTGTTGGAGGGAAGCCTTCTAGCTTAATTTTGTTTCTTAGAACTAGCCAGTTTTCTAGTTTCAGCACTCAAATCTGTTTCTTTGAGCTCAGCACTTATTTAATGTTACAATGAATTCTGAACAAGCTGCAAATAACTACAGCACTCAACTTTCCTCACTTGTCTAGAGGAAAACAGTTTTTAGTACTTAATAAATAAGCACCTATCCAGGCATGTCTAAGGGTCGGCTGCCGGTGTTTTCTCCTGTCTACATGACAAATCTGGGCAGCGGTAATGCAGCAATTGCCTCATGTACACAGACAGCCCTCTCCTCCTACCACCCAACATTACAACCTGTGAGAGATGCACTTATATAACCAAACTGGAACCAAAGCTCTCTTCACCCAAGACTGGACTAGACATTCAAGAGGAGAAGGTAGACACTTGCACCACACCACACTCATCACATAGTCCCTCAAAACCTACAACACCAAAACACACACATAGAAACACAAAACACACACCTATATTTGTGGAGGCTCTCAAAAAAAATCTACCCAAGCAACAGGGACCTCCAAAGCAGAAACGCAAGCAACCTCCACCCCCCAACACAACCCAAATGACACATAGCCCACAAACTCAGTGTGCCACTCAACCACAGTCCATAAGGCATAACAACATACCTAACACTCTAGTCATGGGTGACTCTATAGTCAGGCACACTGATGTTCCACTCCCCAGGCTAAACAAGGAGAAAGTCACTGTCAGCTGCCTGTCAGGTGCCAGGATCTACCACATAATGCATGCACTCAGGTCACTCCACAGCAAGCACAAATATGACTCTGTCATTGTCCATGTTGGTGTGAATGACCTGAGACGTACCTCCCTGGACTACATGAAAAGAGACATGGAGGAGATTTCTGATCTTGTAGCCCAGGCAGATATGACCCTAGGCCTGAGTAGCATCCTGCCATCACCCAGAATGATACCACAGTACAAGGACAAAATGATTGACTTCAACAATTGCTAAGCTTCTGGTGTCATTCTAAAGGGATCCAGTATCTGTCTGCCTGGGATGACATGATCGACAAACCACAATGATTTGCCAGAGATGGCCTGCACCTGTCACCCTTGGGATTCCGGATACTGGCTAAGGCTCTTGCCACCCCTATAGTGCCTTTTTTAGGCAAGATTCAAATGGCAAATTCACCACCGTAACAGGTACAAGCAAGCAAAATCTGAGGGTAATGCTACTCAATGCTACAAGTCTAACCCTCAAAATGCACTCACTTGAGGCACTCCTTAAAATGGAGAACATCAACATCTGTGCAGTGACAAGAGACTTGGTTCAAGGCACTAGAGAGCACCCCTGCATTACCAGGCTATAATTCATACCACACCTTTCGGCCACCTAACTTGGACCGAAGCACTAAAGGCGGGGGCATGTCCATATTCATTAAAGATATCCACACCTCCAGGCTAGTTGCTCAGCATAATGCATATGAGATTATCCAAGTGAAACTAACTCTGGGCAAGACTGCAATGCAAGTTGTAGCTTGCTACAGATCCCCCACCTTGCCCCAGGATTCCCACTCCTCATTTCTTGATACACTGGAAAACATTAGGGTACAACCTAACACCCTAATAATGGGCAATTTCAACTACCCCACCATTAACTGGGAAAACTACTCATGTACCAACTCTTGTGCTCAACGTTTTCTGGAATTCATAAATTCCAGTGCCTTGGATCAACTTATCCACACCCCCACCAGGGGCAGCAATATCCTAGACCTGGTCATTACCAACATGGGCAACCGGTTTTACACACCAAAGGTCAATTCCTCGTTGGTGAGATCCGACCCCAAGCAAATCACCCTAGACATCCACATCCCAGCCCCGCCCCCCCATTAGGGAAACCACCATAAAAAATATCTCCAAAGCCAACTTCACGCGTCTTAAGACAGAAGTGACAAACTTCACAACACCCATGCTGACGGACAATAGAAATACAACAGGTGAATCCTATACAATTCCACTTTATAAGCACTTACACTAGTACATGGATCGTGCAATCCCTAACAGACAGAGCCAAGATGCTATCCTCCAAAAAAAGGAAGCCAGTCTGGTAGTCCTATGCTATAAACAAACTCTACAACAAAAGAAAGAAACTGTTGCAAAAAAGAGTAAAATCCCATGATTGGAGGAACTCCGTGGTCAGCCTCAGTAAGAAGCTGAAATCCCTCATAAAATCCTCCAAAGCTAGTTACGAAAACAAAATCGCCACTGATTCTAAAGACAGCCAAAAGCATTCTATAGCTATGTCAAGAATCTCAATGGTAACACTCAGATCTGCTCTGAGTTACAGCACAATGGCACTAAATATACAGAACCAACTGATATTGCCAACATCCTGGCAGATAGGTTCAGTGCTAACTTTACCCCTCTCTCATCCCCTAAAGGGCCCATCTCTATACAGGAAGAATGCAAAGTTCCTGTAATCACGGCTGCACAGGTAAAAAAAACACTCTCCAAAGCCAAGAACACAGCATCCATGGGACCTGACAATATCCCAGGCTGCGTTCTACATGAACTACAGAACGAACTAGCATCCCACCCAAGTACCATGTTCAATCATAGCCTCATCTCAGGCTTTGTGCCCAATGAATGGCGCACCGCAATGGTTATCCCACTCCACAAGGGGGGTGAGCCACGAAGGACCCTGGGAACTACCGTCCCATTAGCCTGACGAGCCTGGTCTGCAAGGCTATGGAGCGTATCATCATGGAACTTATAAACAATGACATTGGTAATCTCCAAACTTTGGACCCTACCCAGTTCGGGTTTGTAAAAGGCAAATCATGTCTCCTAAACCTGACTGACTTCTTTGAAGCAGTCACCAAAGCCATATATGAGGGTAAGGTGGTTCACTCAGCTTATCTAGATCTCGCCAAGGCTTTCAATACCATCCCCCAGTCTGGAATTATAGATAAGCTCACTAAACTAGGTATAAATCCCTATGTCACATGATGGGTTGCCAACTGGCTCACGGACAGAGCCCACACTGTTAAAGTAGCAGACTCCAAATCCGACTTCAGACCAGTGTCAAGTGGAGTGCCACAGGGATCAGTCCTGGGTCGTCTCCTGTTTGGTATCTACTTCTCTGAAGTACAGGCTAACACTGAAGGTCTTTGGCTAACAAAGTTTGCAGATGACTGCAAACTAGGAGCCATAATTGAAACTCCTAACGATGTGGACATACTACAAAAGGGCCTCACTGAGACAGATACCTGGTGTCAAAGCCATGGCCTGAAGCTCAATCCCAAAAATGTATTGTCATCTCCTTTGGTAAAAACTCTGTTCCCATAAGTGGTAGTCTACTTAACACCGAAAGTGTGATAAGAGACCTTGGGACACAGGTGGACAGCAGTCTCTCCTTTGATAATCACATCACCACAGTGGTCAGGAAATCCTTCTATGTGGCTCACCTCATCACAAAAGGTTTCTCATCCAGAAAAAAAGAGGTCATTGTTCCCCTCTGCTCATCACTCATTAGACCCCTTATAGAGTACAACGCCCTTTTTGGTATGTACCTCACAAGACATCTACAAGAACTAGAAAGGCTGCAGAAATACCTCACAAAGAGGATTACTGGCCTCAAACAGATGCCCTACAAAGACCGCCTCAAAGAACTCCAGCTTTACTCTGTCGCATATCGCCTACTCAGAGGCGATCTCTGCCTAACATACAAAGCTATGTCAAACCCAGAGCTGTTGGACATGCTCCACTTAAAGAAATCCCAGTCCCTCTGAGCTACATGCTCTAGGGACCTAAACCTTGTCACCACAATAAACAGAACATGCTGGAGGGATAGATTCCTGTCCCAGAGACTTCCCATACTCTGGAACAGACTACCTATCTATGTCAAACAGAGCTCCTCATTAGCACTCTTCAAGAAAAATCTTGATGATTGGATGGGAGATAAGAAATTCACCCCAGGGATCACTTCTGTGGCTCTGCTTGACAGGGGCACAGGAAAACAATTTTCTTGGGTGGCGAAAGCCAGGGTACCTTTTTGGCTAGGCTTATATAGGCCCTAGGGCTAATAGCCTAGTACCTACCTATGAACCTATGAAAGGTTATAATTTTGGCCATTGGACTTACTCAGCTGACAGATTAAAAACAAATCTGTAAAGAGACTCACAGATAGTATCCATCCTATCCACTCCACCATCTAAGAGTTGGTTTATAATGTCTCATGTTTGACAGTTTGCAATCTCATCTTGGGAATGTGAATAGCTGCCAAGATATGGTAATGATAAATAATGGTTCTGTCAACAACTGCTGAAAATGAACCTGAAGTGAGCAGATGAACCTTGTTCAGAGTATCATTAAAACACCATCCTATTTCAGGGATTACACTTCTCTAATACAACAGGTGAGACTTTATTATGGCCAAAAGTGTACCAGAAATTGTATATCCATCCTAGAAGAGAAGCAGTCATTATACCTGTACTGTAACTATACAATATATTGTTTTAATTTATAGTAAGTCTAGGAGATCTGTTACTGGCCAAAATCTGCTAGTGGAAATACATGCATAACTGATGCATTGCAAGAAGCCTGTATGATATGGAGCTGTCTGATTTTTGCCTGCACTAGTTTCCTAGCGTAGATTAGGACAACAGCATGTTCCCGGCAGAGCTGACCCTGACTGCTTGTATTAATTCTACCTGTCAGAAGCAAATGCACTGTGTCTTCCATATGAAAAGCTGCTGATAGAGCTACCACTCTTGCTGTTTGATATTTTTGAGAAAAGCAAATCATGATATGTCAGCACACAATATGTAGTAAAATAATAGCCTGCATATGTAATTTTTGTCTGGCTTTATGGCACAGAATGCCCTAAAGACAAATCCACAAGTGAATTTGGCTCAGCTTTTCAAGGAAATATTTAAAACAGCAATAAAACTCCACCACAGTTTCATTGTCAAAATTATTCATTTTTAGGGGTGTGCTTGGGTGTAAAGTTATTTACTTACTTATTTTATTAACGGTAAATTTCTCTGAACCAAATAATCTGTTGCAATAAGAACCCATGGGGGAAAAAAAGCTCAACAGTACAAAACCAGGAATATGTTTTAAAAGTAACCATTCATCCTAAGCAGTATGTAGCCAATCAGGCTTTGACAGGAAGCTACATGGAAATATAAAAAGCACCAACGAGGCGCATGTGGAGAACACAGTCAAATCAAAGACCTCACAGGAAACAGCAGTAACCTCTATGCCACCTTGAATAGCTCTGCTGCCTTGTAGAGTTGAACAAAAGGCTTATGCTAATGTTACATTTGGGCTGAAGTCTGAAAATATTTGATTGAAACTTAATTAGCACAAATGCTGTTTGCAGTCTAATCTGGTCAAATGTTCATATTGTTTGCTTTTCCTCCTGCTTTCTGTAAAAGAAAAAACACATTAAAGTGTAGAGTGAGGATGAATGAATAGTGGAGAAGAATTAATTTCAGAAAAACTGCAGCGGTAGAAGGAAGGAAGTTCTGTTTTAAATAATGAACAAAGCTTAGGATGTTCGGTGACTTTAAAAAAAATTAACATACTTAAATGACTGCTGTCTCTAAATCCTAATGTGAATAATATTTCTAGTATTTGGAGAACAGTGTTTATATCACGTTATCAAAAGATGAAAATAGCGAATGCTATTTCATCGGCCCCAAAACTTCTAAACGTGAAAATATCGAACATTCAGAACAGCAAATTTTTTCCCATGGAAATAATTCACTGCTCTGAAACACATACACACAACACAAGCACATCAAACAAACAGCAACCACACACATACACTTAAATTCCTACATCTAACACTACAGTAAACTAAACATACACTACTATCTACCCACTTACCTTAACCCAAACCCTAACCCTAAGGTCCGTTACTATCGCACACTCACCTAACCCGCGCCCTAACCCTAACTCACTTAAACCACCCCTAAACCTAACGTACAAACAATCACACACTTACCTGAACCCAACCCGTAACTTTCCACCACAGCGCTAAGAATAGCGAAGCCACAGAAATGGCCAACCAAATTCTTTCCCGAGGAAAGAATTCACTGTTCTGCAGCTTCGCTATTCTTAGCATTCGCTGAATAGTGTTCGATATCAGAACATTCAAAGTTTTTATACTTCGATGTTCTGATACAGATCCGGAAAACATGCATATTTTTTTTCTAAACACCTTTATTGAATTATCACTTGTAACATAGGCAAATTTACAAAAGTAATCACACTATAATTAACATAAACATTTTACTTCACATATATCATATAACCTAAGCAACATTGCATAAATTATTCAATTCCTGCCTTTTTTTTAAACAACATCTTTATTAAACCATCACTTACTACATAGGCAATCATCCATTTATACAAATGAAAACAAACCTCACCGACACAATTCTAGTTGCAAGCATTTTACATCACAAACCATACTGACACACTCCCAGTTGCAAACATTATACATCACTTACAATCTACCCAGTCTTTTTCAGTCAGACATTACATAGCTCATTGCACTAGTGCAATATGTTGTACTTTAATAGTGAATTTCCTGACATTCATGTTTCAAAACAGTAACAAGTTTGCTAAGATTGTAGACCTGATCATAATGCTCTGTATTGCTTATGCCACAATAAAGACGTTATTGCTTTAATGACATCTAGAGGACAACGAACAATGATTTGCATGATAGAATCCGTTATATAAATATGCCCTGAGCCCAGTTACAATTATACCTTAGCACAGTCATATCTCTTAAGATAACAGAATACACAGATCTGTGTATTGACGTATGAACTATGAATTGACATTTGGACGCTACTTCAAATACGCTGTAAGCATAATGATCTTTCACTATATTCAGAAACAATAATACTATTGCCATATGTACAGCATTTCCTTCATTTAAAAATGCAGGCACATTTGAAAAAGAGAAGTATGCCATGTGTGAAGGGCCTACAACAGCACTTCATTCTCTTGCTACCAGACTTTTCAAGGTAGTACATTCCCGGGGTGGACTTGCCAGTGCCTCTACGCCTGTGGATGAAATGTCACCTGGTTTTCAGCTGCAGTTATTGCTGTGCTCAACTTCATCCCCATTTAGCTGCTGTACAGCCTACCCCCCACACCTGCTTATCAGCTGCAGTTAGTGCTCTGCACAGCATCCCACTCCCTTTTACATGGTGAAGCCATGTCTCAACATATGACCCTGAACCCCATACCCTAGGTAGCATATTCTTCACAAGGTGTTTGGCATTCATAGTTGGTACCCCCCCCCCACAGTTAAATGCAGATGGTACACTGCCATGCCAGTATCATGGGTTCCAAGTTACAGATACACCATAACATCTACCTTTCTCTCACTGACATCTACCACACATCTTGTTGTCATTCCTTAGGTACTTTACAAGGCAGGATTCTATCCTTATGTATATAAAGTTTCAGGTCTACAGAATCTTTACTGAAATTCTTCCATTTTACTGTTGTGTGGCTGCAGGTTTTGCTGCACATAAATGGTGTCGATACTTTATAGGTTCATAGGTTGATACTAGGCTATATGCCCTAGGGCATTTATAAGCCTAGCCAGAGTGTGTTTGGCTTTCGCCACCCCTTAAAAAATGGGTTTTACTGTGCCCTTTTTAGGTTAGTTTACTGTGCCTCTGTCTAGTAGTGACACAGAAGTGATCCCTGGGGTGAACCTACGATCTCCCATCCACTCGTCAAGATTTCTCTTGAAGAGAATCAGCGAGGGGCTCTGCCTGATATGGACTGGGATTCTATTCCAGAGTGCTGGGAGCCTCTGGGTCACAAATCTGTCTCTCCAGCATGTCCTATTAATTTCTGTGTTGAGATTCAAGTCCCTTGAGTGCGTAGCTCTAGTGGATTTGGATTTTTTGAGGTGGATCATGTCCATTAATTCTGGGTTGGACATGGCTTTATACGTCAGGCACAGATCGCCTCTAAGCAGGCGGCATGCAACTGAGTAGAGCCGGAGTTTCTTTAACCTGGCAGCATAGGTCATCTGTTTGAGACCCTTGATCCTCTTGGTGAGGTACTTTTGTGGTCTTTCCAGTTGCTGCAGGTGTCAGGTAAGGTACATCCCAAACGGGGCATTGTATTCAATTATGGGCCTGATGAGGGATGAGTAAAGGGGCACAATGACCTCCCTTGATCTAGATGTGAACCCTTTCATGATAAGGTGGGCTATATAGAAGGTCTTTCTAACCACGTTGGCAACGTGGTTGTCAAAGGAGAGATTACTATCAACTTGGGTTCCCAGGTCCCTAATTACTTCCTCCGTACTTAATGGATTACCACCTATGTGGTAGTTTGTGGGCACTTTGTTTTTCCCCAAAGGGGATGACGATACACTTCTTGGCGTTTAGTTTTAGGCCATGGCTTTGGCACCAGTTGTCCGTCTCTGTGAGACCCTTTTGGAGGATGCCTGTGTCAGCTGGAGAGTCGATTATGGCACCCAGTTTTCAGTCGTCTGGAAACTTGGTCAACCATAGTCCTCCCATGTTGGCCTGTACCTCTGAAAAATATAAACCGAACAAGAGCGGTCCCAGGACTGAGCCCTGTGGGACGCCACTTGTAACAGGTTTAGAGTCTGACATGGCTCCCGCAATTCTGACTATGTGGGTTCTGTCCTTGAGCCAGTTTGCAACCCATCTTATGACATAGGGGTTAATATTTAGGCTGGAGAGCTTATCTATGATGCCAGAGTGGAGTATGGTGTTGAAGGCTTTTGCGAGGTCCAGGTAGGCTGTGTGGACTACCTTCCCTTCATCTATGACCTTGGTGACTGTTTCGAAGAAGTATACCTGGTTCAAGAGGCAGGATCTGCCTTTAACAAAGCTGAATTGTGTAGGATCTAGCGTCTGTAGTTCCCCAATGTCTTTGTTTATGAGTTCCATGATGATCCGCTCCATAGCTTTGCAGACCGGGCTAGTCAGGCTTATGGGGCGATAGTTTCCAGGGTCCGTTGAGGCTCCACCTTTGTGGAGTGCGACCACTGTTGCTGTACGCCATTCCTTGGGTACATATCCTGTAGTAAGGCTGAGATTGAACAGTAACCTAATATGAGGTTTTAGCTCTTCTTGGAGCTCCTGTAGGACACAGCCCGGGACACCGTCCGGTCCCATTGATGCTGTGTTTTTTGCTTTGGAGAGGACAGCTCTCACCTGAGCATCTGAGATAACAGGGAGACAACTCTCTGCTGGGATAGATATTTGCTCTTTTGGGGGGGAAGGGGGGGGGAGTTTGCACTGAACCTATCCGCCAGGATGTTGGCAATGTCTGTGGGTTCAGTGTATTTTTTTGTCATTTTGGACTAACTCCAAACATATCTGGGAGTTGCCACCCAGGTTTCTAACATAACTAAAGAAAGCCTTGTGGTTATCTTTAGTGTTTTGTGCAATTTTTCTCTTGAAGCTGGCCTTGAAAGATTTTATGAGGGACCATAGTTTTTTGCTAGTACTGATCAGTGATGCTTTCTTATTGAGGGATTTTGCTCTATCCTGCAGTAGTTTCCTCCTTTTGTTGTATAGCTTATTTATGGCAGTGGTCTACCAGACAGGACGCCTGCCTTTGTAGGATTGGGTCTTGGTTTTATTTGGGATTGCATGATCCATGCATTCCTGAAGATGTCCATAGAATGCGTTTATAAAGGATTCTGCAGTTTGGGCCGTAGTTTCCACTGGCCCAGGGGCTTTGAGTGAATTCACCTTGGTTTTGAGAAGTGTGAAATTAGCCTTGGAGAAGTTTTTTACTGTGGTTTTCTGGGGTGGTGGTGGGGTCGGGATGTGGATGTCCAGTGAGATTAATTTGTGGTCTGATCTTACCAATGAGGGGTGTACCTCTGGTGCAGAGCATAGAGTCCCCATGTTTGTGATGATCAGGTCCAGTATGTTTTCCCCTCTTGTAGGCATGGTGACCAGTTGTTCCATAGCATTTGAGTTTATAAATTCTAGGAACCTCTGGGCTAGGTTGTTGGGGCTTGAGTAGTGCTCCCAGTCTATGTTTGGGTAGTTGAAGTCACCCAATATAAAGGTATTTGGAGAGACCTTCATATTCTCCAATGTTCTCAGGAAAGCCACGTGAGATTCCAGAGTCTGGGATGGTGGTCTGTAGCAGGCTACAAACTGAAAGGCAGTTTTTCCCACTGTTAGTTGCACATGGATGGTTTCCGATGCTTCGTGCAGTGCCACTAACCTGGAGGTGCGGGTATCCTTGATGAATATGGATACTCCTCCTCCTTTTGTGGTTCGGTCCGAGTTTTGGGGCCGAAAAGCATGGTATGAGGTATAACCTGGTAGTGCTGGGGTGCTCTTGGGAGCCTTGAACCAGGTCTCTGTTACTGCACAGACATCGATATTCTCCAAGCTGAGGAGAGCTTTGAGTGCTTGCCTTTTGAGGTTTAGACTTCTGGCGTTGAGTAGCATTACCCTTAGTTTATTTTTCCTTGTGTTGTCTATGGAGGTGGGTTTGTTTTTTGAGCCTTGCCTAAAAAAGGCACTATGGGGGTGGCAAGAGCCTTTGCCAGTATCCGAAAGCCCAGAGGTGGCAGGTGCAAGCCATCCCTAGCGAAGCAAGGTGGCTTGTCGAGCATGTCATCCCAGGCTGACAGACACTGGATCCCCTTTGAATGACACCAGAACTTTAGCCAATTGTTAAAATTGATCATTTTTTCTTTATACTGTGGCATAATATTTGGTGAGGGTAAGATGCTACTCAAGGTCAGGGTCATACCTGTCTGGGCTACAAGATCTGAGAACTCCTCTATGTCTCTTTTCATGTAGTCCAGGGAGGTACGCCTCCGGTCATTCATACCAGTATGGACAATGACAGAGTCATATTTGTACTTGCTTTGGAGTGACCTGAGTGCTTGAGGGTATGTGGCGGATCCTGGCGCCCGACAGGCAGCTCACCTTGACCTTCTCCTTGTTCATATTGGTGAGTGGGACGTGAGTGTGCCTGACAATAGAGTCACCTATTACAAGTGTATCAGGTGTGTTGTTTGGCCTTAAGGGCTGTGACTGTTTGGCACACTGATTTTGTGAAGTATGTGTTTCACTTTTTTTGTTTTGTGGTAGAGGTTGCTTGGATGTCTGCTTTGGAGGTCTCTGCTGCTTAGGCAGATTTGTATTTAGAGCCTCCGAGTATGTTTTAGGGTGTTTATGTGTTTGGTTTGATGATGTGGTAGGTCTATGTGCGACTGGATTTGTGGTGTGTATGGTCACCTTCTCCTCCTGACTGGCTGCACCAGTACTGCGTTGAGAGAGCTTAGCCTCCAGTTTGGCTATATGGTTGCATCTCTCGCATATATTAGTACTTGTTGGGAGGAGGAGAGGGTTGTCTATGTACATGAGGCCTCAGGATTCCCAGATTCACCAGCTGGACTGGAGAGGAAACTAGCAACTGACCTTTGGACATGCCAGTATAGTATAAGTAACTCTTTTATGGCTGACAAAAAGGACCAATAGGGGACGAGTACTCAAAGGGATTATATGAGGAGGTAGTGCTATTAGTTTATTAGTGCTAACTTATATAATTGCTTGTAAGAGCAATGCTAGGTTATAGGTTAAGAATAGGGTCTTTACTTGAGAGAATAGAGCAGATCTAAGGGAAAAATTGAAGAGCAGACTTTGTGGAGCAGAGAATGGTTTAAGCCTGGTTAAGCGGCACTGCCCGATGCTGCGTTATGCGCAAAATCGCACAAAACCATGCCAAAGCGGGTTTTTATACAGGGAATTAAAAGAGCTAGAAATTAGCCCAAAACGGCCAATAAACTACAAGATTCTTGTGCTGAGGTCACTCCTCCAGGGACAGATAGGCTGCTCAAAGCTCCCCACTCCCACTGGTGAACAAAGAAGCTTCCTTCTATCCAAGTAAGGAAATGGGCACAACACAGGAACTATTCTAAAGTCCAGAATACAGCAATGCCTGTATTAGGGACTATTCTAGGTCAGGAAAGGCAGGAAACAAGGATATATATATTTTTTTCTTTTTTAACAGAACAAACAGCAGAAAAAGTACGGTAAAATCTTAACACAGGCTAGCGCACTTGAGTGAGCAGCCTCAACAGTTAAATTCAAACAAACTTATAAAAGTGCAGG
The DNA here is from genome assembly GCF_019279795.1 of Protopterus annectens. Taxonomy (NCBI): domain Eukaryota; kingdom Metazoa; phylum Chordata; order Ceratodontiformes; family Protopteridae; genus Protopterus; species Protopterus annectens. The sequence continues at coordinate 1,207,340,068 of NC_056733.1, read as the reverse complement.
TATTGGAAATCACAAAAACAAGCTTAAAAGAGGCAAAAGAGCAGATTAAACTCACTTTTCGGTGAGGAAAGACAGTCGCACAGGTAATAGCAGTAAAATATACTTAAATCTTGGAAGCAGTCACTCTTTTCGTTTCTCTGCTGCTAGCACCACTCTGCAGGACCACAAGGAGCTGTTGCTGAGTAGGAACAAGCGAAAAACCACGCCAAAGTGGGTTTTTATACAGGGAACTTAAAAGAGCTAGAAATTAGCCCAAAATGGCCAATAAACTACAAGATTCGTGTGCTGAGGTCACTCCTCCAGGGACAGATAGGCTGCTCAAAGCTCCCCACTCCCACTGGTGAACAAAGAAGCTTCCTTCTATCCAAGTAAGGAAATGGGCAACACAGGAACTATTCTAAAGTCCAGAATACAGCAATGCCTGTATTAGGGACTATTCTAGGTCAGAAAAGGCGGGAAACAAGGATATTTTTTTTTTTCTTTTTTAACAGAACAAACACCAGAAAAAGTTCAGTAAAATCTTAACACAGGCTAGCGCACTATGTGCTGCTAAGAGCTCTCATCGTGGTAGAATCACTGCGTGTGCAAAATGTGTTATCCAAACATGCTGGCACAAGCAATGTACATCAAAGTAACCATAAAGCATGTGGCCTTATGTCCTGCTAAGAGCTCTTATCATGGTAGAATCACTGCGTGTGCAAAATGTGTTATCCAAACACGCTGGCACAAGCAATGCACATCACAGTAACCATAAAGCATGTGGCCATCATGCTGATGTACATAGAAGCTGTAAACCCATGATGCTATGGTGCACTGCTCATAGCCATGCAGTACTACACTGTGTGACACAAGATTTATAAACATGTGACTGTGTTTATGGCAATACCAATTTGCTCCTCGAACAGAGCTGACTGCATTGTCGTGGCTATTTTTGGCAGTGAGGATTACAGAGCTCCTGCAGTATGCCAGAGAGAGATGAGGATTTTCAGGTTTTTCCTGCACTGGAATTTCTGGGAGTACCTGCTGGGGCATTATGATCATCCAGTGCGGAAAGAAGATGCTTGCCTTGAGATTGCTGGAAAGGCTACTGATGTCATGATGCCACTGGCATCATTAATGCATAGTACTGGCACAGATGCAGTTACGTCAGTGTTACCTCTCTGATCTACTTCACCATTGAGAGGCACAGGCTCATAAGGGAGCCTGAAATGTGCTGTAAGCATTTTTCCAGTGCATCTTTATTCAGTACTATTGTCTTCTCCTACCTTTAATGAAGGATTTACTGTTACCTACTTTTGTAATTTTTTTCTCAGTAAGGATCAAAGGCCCCTCTCCAGAAAGTGCATCTAAGGGCTCTCTCTGGTGTCCCAGCATCAGTTGCAGAGGCTGCTCAGTGGTACAATGGCAACTGAATAATCTCCTTGAAGATATAAAGCATAATGTGGTGCAGTGAATATAGAGTCAAGTGGCTAATACCCACCAACTGGGTCACTGAGGGGTCAAACATCTCATAACATTAGCAACCCAGGTGAGTGATGCCTGGGTTTGCTTGAGCTCTGGGCCAGCCTGGTAGCCAGCCATGCCAGAACTCTACCCTATCCCAATCCTTCTGTTTTCCATCCCTTATGTGTCTTTATCATTACTTGCTCATTATTCTACTCTACCCACTGCCACTTGTCCACCGTCTGCATGTCTTGTGTCCATTCACTGTCCTCCCTACCTTTTTTGCTGTGTTCAGTGTTTGCCCGTCTGTCCCTGCTGCCCACCACTCTCCCTCTTTTGCATCCACAGCCATCCCTCACTACATTCCCAACCTACTCATCATTTGTACATTTTACAAAAGGGACTCTTCCCTCACACAAAATATTTACTGCCCACCTTTCATATCTTATAGTTACCCTTGTGTTCTAACTCTGATTTACCTTCTCCACTTTCCTACTTTCTAATCTACTTAATTTCCTCCCCATTTATATGACAAACAGGGCTGGCATTTGTTATGCACATTCTCGTTGTTCTGTTTGGTTGCTGTTATGCTGCACTTTCTGTGGCAAACAAGTGCAAGATGTAGCCATGTGACTCTACATTGTCGGACTATAAAATGACTCTGCAAAGATAGTCTGTCTGGCATGTGCACATCCTGCTCTGATGCTGCTTCTGCCATAGGGCAGCACAGTACTGCTCACCCACTCACCCTGTTACTGCTGTACCTCTCTTTAATCATGCTGTCCTTTGCTTGGCATTCTGATGCTTCTAGCATAGGGCATCACAGCACTGCTCGCCGTGTTACTGCTGCACATCTCTTTAATCATGCTGTCCTTTGCTTGGCATTCTGACACTGAGCACTGCCTAACACCTGTCTGATTAGCTTCAACCTGCTTCAGACAGCAGGACCCCAATAATTTGTGCTGATCTTAGGTATAAAACCTTTCTTTTTATTTTCCTTCCATTTGAGCATACATTTGCAAGGGCATGCATGTGTACACTCATACACACACACACACACACACACACACACACACACACTTGCACAGAATAAACTTTTATTTCTATTTCAGCTCCATATTTAAACCAGGAGAACCTACCATGTTATATTTTAAAGCCAAAGGTACTTAAGAGTTCTTATGTTACTAACACTGGTCACATTAAAATGTTAATCGGGCTTGTTCCAAAATATTTTATAACAGTAAGCCAATTTGGAAGTACAGTGCACATATGTTCAGCTGACAGATTTTTAAAATCTATCTTCAAGGTGTCACTCTACAGACTGTTTTTTTTTTCTGATGTCACTTATGAATTTGTCATGTGTATGATTACACAGAATTTGGCTTCACTGACTGATGTACAAAAATTCAGATTTTAAAAATGATTTGAAAAATTCTCTGTTTAATATCATCTACACTGACTAAAGACTAATTAATGTGCTCACAATAATATTAAGATCTTTTGTTATTATTATTATAACTCTCATTAATATTAAAATAGCAAACCAAATTAATGAATATTAGCATATTCTACACTTTACTGATGGATAACATATGACTTTTAGCTTTAGAACAGCTTCAGGTGTTATGGCCATGGGACACCTGGCTTCAGCACCTCTTGGCCATTAAGGCGGCCAGTCATGGACACTACATGCAGATGACCTGGGAACACAGCAGTTAAAGCAATGGACATGTGGTTAGTGAAGAACTCGCTAGTCAGCAGTGATGTGTGTATCTAGTATCACCATCAGTATCCAACAGTACACCCTGCAAAGCAAGAAAGCATCCTTAGAGGCCTTACATACCTTGCAGTGGCAGCACTGTGGCTGGTATTACTAATGTGCTATTCTAAGATTTGTTCCAATGAACTGCGGGCAGTGAACACCTTGCACTGGAGACAGCAGTCCACCAATCTTGTAGCATGATTCTTAAAAATAAATGTAAATGTTTTTTGTCTTCATTAACAGCATACCACAATTAGGTTTGGGCAATGCATGCAGTGATTTACAATGCAAGTGGTAGTTGCACATTCCTCTGACAGGAATTCTACAGAAAAATGAACGCAAGTTTTTTTTGCTTTCAATAGCTTTTTGCAGCAGACACCATTGTGTGTGAGTGTTGTTTACTAACTTAATAAATTAATTCTGCATTAGAAGAAGTAATATAGGAAAACTAGCTTCCTCAATAGCTAAAATGAAATTATAAAATAAGCCCTCAATGTCTTGCCCTTGAGATATTTTATTCATTCATGTATATCAAAACGTTTAAGGTTTGAATAAAAAGGGGAATGTTAAGCAGCAATGTTAAAATTGGCTCTAGATGATTGTCACTGTTGAAGTGACAGCCCGACCCATGTGCAAAAATGGGAAAGAAGTGGTTGTGGTTGGATGGATGGATATAGTTTTACAAACCAGGTGGATGTACAGCAAGATATTAAGAAACCTTAAATGTATACTGGGACACTAAGATTAGAGGAGAGGAAATGTTATGCTAATGACCAAGAACAATGCATATAATAGCTTTCATAATAACTGGGTTACATTCAGAACCATAACATTTAATCTATTTATACTTATGAGTTCAAATCCAGCATTTCCACAATTCTCAATTGTTTAGGAATGGTTAGTTTCAGAAATACAAATGCAAGTACATGTTGTATCATGAAGGAAGCATCCCTTCTTTGCTATGAGAGCATGCATTCACACACAACTATGTAAATATATATATATATATATATATATATATATATATATATATATTTATTTATTTATTTATTTATATATACGGATCCCCTTCACATGGTCAACTCTTCACAAAGTCTACTTTCATATGGCCGAGACCGTATGATCGACTTTCAAAAAGCCAACCATGGGGAACCGCTATCTCCATACAGTGCGGAATGGGGAAATTTCCATCTTCTGCACTTTAGTGTGATCTTGGAGGTATATTTAAGTTATGGGGGGGGTGGCAGAGCCCTTTTTGGGGGGTGCAGGGGGGCTTGCCCCCCTGATACAGTTTTAAGGTAAGTGTTTGTTGTGTTTTTTGTGTTTATTTTACATGGTCAGCTTTCCAAAAGTCGATCATATGGTCTCCGCCATATGAAAGTCGACCCATATATATATATATATATATATATGTATATGTATATATATATATATATATATATATATATATATATATATATATATATATATATATATATATATATATATATACACATATATATATACACACACATATATATATATATATATATATATATATATATATATATATATATACATATACTCAAATGTTACCTCACAGCAAATCATATATAGTATTTCACTTCCTTTGTAAAGTATATTACATATTGTGGATGTCTGAAACAGTTAAGTTTTAAATCTGTGTTTTCAGCATACTCTGTTCTGATCAAGTGCAGCCCACAGTACTGTTATACCATCACATACTGTCACATGTCTGGGACCTTTCAGAAACGTCTTCACTAGCAAAGGTTATCAGGTCATGCTGCTAATTTGTTTAAGTACCAACTCTCCCTTATTTAACAGGAAGGTATTAATAAATGTTCTGAAACACCTACATGGGTATGCATTTTGATAATAACAAATCTATAACTGCAAGTTTTTACGGGCTTTAAAAAGTACATAAAGTATGTTGGATTCATCCATGAAACCCTTAATATCTTGCTAAAACATTTTAACAGAAAGTTTGTGATAAAGAATTAGCAGTCTATTGAATTTTGATTAATTGCCTTTTAGTCTACTCAAAACTTTTGTTTCAGTTAACTTCAGTAACAGGAATGTTGTTACTGTTAAAAACAACAAAACAAATACATATCTATTAAAGGACAATAATGGGATTCTGTTATTAAATGTTCAACTTCTCTGTCCTTTTTCTCCCTATTTACAGTCCCTGCTCTGAATAAACAATACAGCATTTAAAATATTTTAAATCGACTGTTTTCTCTCCGCTAGAACAGCACCTTACTGTACTATGGTAGTTTCACTTTTATCACACCCTGGAAAAGCTTACTGCAGTCTCCAATTCACTGATGTCATCAAGGCCAATGAATACAGGTAGTTTTCTGGCAATTCCTCTCCCCAAGCTGGCATCACCATGACCATCCTAAAAACCCACCAATGCTGTGATGTCACAGCTCCCTGGTCTTTCCCCTACCCATACAGAAAATAAAGTCTAGAACAAAGAGACAGTACGTGAGTCAAGTCTCGTGTTGTGGGCTGTCAAATCACAGCAGGTTACAGCTCAAATTACCCTTAGAACTTTGACAGCTAAGGAAGTTAGGTATGAACTGGGATGGGAGATGATTTGAAGTAGTACAATTCAGGCTTCACCAAAGACTGCAATTTAGCCATTGTAAAAAGAAGCAGCAGTAAAAATCACTTTGAAAGTCGGTTCTGTGGCATTTGCACTATTTGTGTTTTAAGTAGTCATTGAATGGCATGAATGGGTGCGAGCGTGGCCCAATGGTTAAGGTGTTTGCTTTACAAACACAAGGTGCAGGGTTTGAGTCTCACAAGGGATAATTGGCTAAGCTTAAAATGGCTCACAAGGGCAGTTAGCTTAGTACTAATCTATGAATCTATGAATGAAATGTTACTTAAAACTAATTGACTGAAAGACATTAGTGTATGCATGTAAAATCAATGCAGTGACAGGAGCTTTAGGAAGAAAGAGGCCTGTGTGATGTATTTTTACAGACAAGCACTGCATCGTGAGATACCTACAGGCAGACTAAACAATCAGGACTACTTCAAGATGTTAGACCACATGTGGTCGGACTCAGAAATTACGTATACAAATATTTAAAAACCTGTAAATAGTTCCAAAGTGGTGTTAAAATGTAGGAAACACCAAACAATGATGAAATAAACATGTTTTTTGAGTCTGTGGATGCAGTTCTCCTTTAAAGATATGCTTGGCTTGAATGACCTACCCGAAGGATTTAGGAATATTATAATTTCTTTTTAAAATATCATTTTGATAGTGAAGAATTTAGCATGGCGTACATTCATTTCCTAGCCAGTTCAGTATACCATTCTGTACCTCATTTACTTTGTTATAAGCAAATCTCTTCAAGTGATTATTGCAGAGAACTGTTTTTTTTTTTTAAAGTAATTTTTTTCACATACATGGAGTCTCTGTCAGTTTCAGAAATTATGATGTGACTCAAATATTTGTCACTCATTCTCATCACGGATCATGTGATACTTTGACTTGGGATTATGGAATACAAAACATAGAAATATTAGTAAAATGTGCATGAAAAAAACTACAGTATATGTAGTATAACAGGGCACACATTGCAAAGATAGGAATTGATGGAGTACCTACCCTTCAGTCAACTAACTTTTAATCTTAAAATAAAATTGTTTGGGTACAACTGAATTTTTGAGAGAAAATATAAAAAGTAAATCAATCATACTAAAATATATGTGTTTGAAACAATAAAAATATTTACTTTAATGGATTTACTTTTGGGTAATCAGTGGAGTAAAATATCAGTTCTAGAAAATGTTATTCTTTAAAGAAAACAATAATGCATTTATGTTCCATCTAAGAAAACATCACAGTAAATTCTCATACAACACTAAAAACACATTTATTAAAAGGAAAACAGTCAATAACTGTAAACAACACAGAAATTAACTCAAAATTAATGTAATCTGGTATCTTACTTTTTTAGCAGGTAACAAAAGTTTTTATGTTTATGGTGTGAATTTCACTTGAACTTTATTGTTAGAGGCAAAGTAACCACAGCATGTCAATCTAGAATACAATGGCAATACTAAAAGCAATGTATTTTGGCTGCATGCAACCTATAAACACCAAAATTAAAAAACTATTTCAACTGTGAATTATCTGAACAAATACAAAGAACACATCCAGATTTACTTTACTTTCAAAATTAACACATTTTAACAGCCTCAGGAACAGAGCCACTTGGCCGTGAAATAAAAAAAAAATCATTACAATACTATGAATGAAATAAGTAAATTGAAAAAGTTTAATTAAAGGGATTTTTATGCAAGAAATGTGTAGGTGTAGGTGACTGAGGTAACAAAATATTTTAAAACAGTTATGTATACATGCTTGAAGAATATTGCTAGAAGCTGACTTCATAAATTAACCAATTAATAAATATGAGTTGGAAACACAACAGACTGTCATGGAACTAATTAGTGAAACTTCACATAGTTTTCTACTCATTAACAGTACCATTTATCAAGTATTGCTGGTGCCAGTCGGTGTGCTAGTCACTATCATAAGTTTGCATGTTGTGATTAGACAACTTAGATTCTGTGTAAGCAAAGAGTAGGAAACAAGAAATATTTCACAGTGCCACTACCAGCTATAATTTCCTTCACAATTGTGCAGTTTTGTTCTTACCATATACAAGTACCAGGAGTTGTGGAAGGGTGCACATTTTTTTCAGTTACTTTTCTTTCTGTGTAGCTCTTCAGTGGGGGGGGGGGGGGTTCATGTGTATAGCTGTTTGAGCAGGATAGGATGGTTCATTAGAAGAAGCTTCTCTTTGATGTGGGGGGTTACAATTTGTAGAGAATTGATATGGATATGTTTATTAAAGTATACTGAATTCTCATTATTATAATAATGCATTCTAAACCATTAGAATGCATATTTAATTAAGCTTTCCCTTTGGATATTAAAAGCTTGTTTCATAACTGTTCAAGCTTTTATAATGAATCATATATTTGCTTTTTTTCTGATCACTACATACTGAAGGAAAGTATTGTTTATTTATTTATTGATATTTGATTATTGGGAAAGTCCAAATGGGTAGAAGCCCATTTTCAGCAGAGGCCTAGGGAGAAAAGCTCCAAATTATTATAAAACAATTTAAGAACAATAATTTTATAATCTTCAAAAATAAAACAAAAACATCTGTAGTTTAAATAATTATCACAAATTAGACATAATATAAAAACATCTGTTAAAAAGTCATACAAGTTATATGGCATTCATTTAATATTTAGAGAATTTTATACAGTTTGTAGAGAAATTAAAGGGAAGTTAATCTAATATAAATAGGGATTGCAATATGAAGTGAGGGAAAAAAGGCATATGGTATATTTAGGGTGACAATCAGGGAAGAAAATTCGATAGAAGCAAGCAAGTACATGAAGAAGAGAGAGTGAGGAGGCATAAGGAATAAAAAGGTACTTGTTCACATTTAGGAATATAGTTTATCCTGGCTTTGAGGAAGAACAGAGACAGATTTTACATAGGAAGTCTTTCAGAGTGGTTTTGAAAGATGGTAGGGAGGGTACTGACCTAATGAATACAGGTAAGGACTTCCAGGACTTAGCAGCCTTCTAGGAGTACAGACAATTACCAGCAGATTTGTAGACAGACAGGAGTTTTTGATCACTGGATTGCAATGACCAACTCTGAACATAGTTGTGTAGAATGTTTTTTAGTGCTGGACAGGCAGATGGATGCTGGATAAATTTATAGGTAGTAAGAGGATGTATATATGTTAGTTAATGAGGCAGTTCTAACCAATTTAGGCTTTTTAGTGCTATATGGTGGTAGGTTTTGAAAGGGGTATTTGCTGCAAATTTAGCAACTTTGTTAAAGCATTGTTCAAGATTTAATTTTTGTGAAGCCTAGGGGGTAGTAAGGATGGGAGTGCCATAAAGTTGTACTCCAAAAGTAGTAATAATAATAATTCTGTTTCTAATATGGTGATATTTCCGAGAAACTAATGTCTGCATAGTTAATTAAGCTTTCCCTTTGGATATTAAAAGCAGGATTGTTTCTTTCCTATTTGTTCAAGCTGTTACACAACTCTTTTTGCTGATCACTGCATACAGTTGGAATGTGTTTTATCCCAAAAGTAGTGATAACAGTAATTATGCCTTTAATATTGTGGTATCTTGGAGAAACTAACATTATATTTTTTTAAACATTTGCTCCTGATCTTGAGTGAGAATAACAGAATAATACACACTTATGGAATAAGTGTGGATAACTCCCCTCATAAGGAGAATAGACTTGCTTTGCTGCAAACAGAAATTATTTCTTGAAAGTGTATTTTCAATTGCTTGAAAGCACTTTTAAAAGAATTAATTCATTCATTGAATACTGTTGCAGCTATTATTTATGTATTTAATAAAACAGTCTTAAACCTTTCTCTATAAGGCAATGAGATTTGAGGGATACTGAATACAAATGATATCATAGAAACATAAATAGATATGTCTGGGGTGCACAGAGACTCACAAACATTGAAGTGATTTAAAAAATCATGTCATGCTCCATTATGTGCTCTCGGGAAGGTGACAGTAACCACGGCAGTAGGATGTCTAAGAGCAAAAACTTTAAGACAGCTTTTTTATTCTTAGTCTGCAATGCTAACTTCAAGATACAACCCACTTTCTTTGAAAACTTTTACATCAACTGACTATTAGATAAAGCACCCTAAATTACAAATAACCTTGCCATTACCTATATTACTCAAGAAGTAACTGTATTCACAAGTCTCAACTCACACTGAAAGATCTCTTCTCTTTTGGTCTAAGCAATCACCTGTTCAGAAGCTTTTCTCACGGTTATCACTATGTTGTCTAATGTAGTCCTTGAGCATTTGCCCAACATAGACAGTTACAGAACATGCAGATTTGTGATCATCTTACCAGGACTGCCCAAGTTTTTTATTTTCTTTTGCAATAAGATTTTATTTTAAGAATGTATATATAAAACAACATGACAGCTGGACAGACATAACAACAAATTTATTTTGGAACACTTTTACTATACCTTACCTTAGTAAAAACATTTTTGTAGCACTATTACTACACAGTTCATCTCAGATGCACTCTACATGAAACACACAAGCTACACAAAATATATCATCTTATTTAGTCTTTGCTCTAATGTTAATCAATAAACATTCAAACACACTAAACTATTCCCTTTCTTAACCCTTACTCTAACTCCAACCCACAAATACACAAACACACACACACACACACACACACACACACACACACACACACACACACACACACACACACACACACACACACACAAATGCACTAACTCCCACCCCTAGTACCAAACAACAAAACAGCCTTTAAAAAATGGGCATTCAGTAACAGAAAAGTTCAGACAAACACACCTAAAGTTCACTCTGTCAAACAAATGAAAGTTCAATAAAATGCAAAGCACACACACACATACACTCATGTACTGTTCTATGCAGTAAAGTTGTATTCTAAGCCATTTCTACCTCCTTAATGTTGAGCAGAAGTCACACAGAATATCCCAATATCTGCAATGGAAATAGAGTACAAATGTAATGGAAAATGTCAAACTATAACTATGAAGACTTAAGAACCCCTGCATTTGGTACCTGTGTATAAAAGGCTACCTCATGGTCCTTCTTTGAAAGTTCATTATGAAACTTTCAGGCAGCAACAATAGCCCTTTCTACAAAATGCATCTAAGACTTTTGTACTATTCTACTCAGTAAAGTTGTATTCTAGGCCATTTCTATCTCCTTAATACAGAGCAGAAGTTATGTACAATATCTCAAGAGCCAATGGAAACAGAGTACACACACATAATTGAAAATGTCAAACTATAACTATGAAGACTTATGAACCCCTGCATTTGGTACCTGGGTATAAAAGGCTACCTCATGGTCCTTCCTTGAAAGTTCATTAAGAAAATTTCAGGCAGCAACAATAGTCTTTTCTACAAATGCATCTAAAACTGCTATTCTGTCTGGGGATATTGCTGACTTGACTCCATCACTTTAGTTGCTTTAAACCACAGAATTTTAGCCATGACATCTTACAAATAAAAAAACAACATATTTCCCAGTGAAATATGTAAGACTTTTGCCTCTGATGTAATAACACCTTATCAAAGATATATCCTGCACCATTATAAATAAATATCTGCATTGCTTCTACATGGAGTTGTTACAGCCAATTACTTAATTATACCTTAAACAGTCATTTTTTCATACACAATAAATACTTTACAAATATTAAAATGTAATGCATTCATATTTGCAAAGGAAATATATGTAATATTTCACAGTCAGGTTTCAATTCTTCATCACAATTTCTTATATATATATATATATATATATATATATATATATATATATATAGATAGATAGATATAGATATATATAGATAGATATAGATATATATAATTTATAATTCTAATTTCCATTAAAACTTGTTTGAGCTATAATTCTAAAAATGTTCTGGAGATATTTCCTACTTTTGTACATGCTATACAAGGTGTTAGGGGTCATTTAATTGCATTATTGTCACTGATGTTGAGCATTACAGTATATAAATATTTCTTACCTTCCTAAATGAAGTATTTACATCTTGGACCAAATATTCTTTCTAATAGATGAATTTATAAAGAATCATATTGTTTATATTCCAATATGAAATGTGGGTGAATCTCATTTCCCTTGTCCATATATACAAACAGTGGACATAATTACATATCACTAAAACTGCATTCAAGAATGTTGTCTGGTTGTACTTCATATTTGCAAACATTGTTTTCAAAAATTTACTTTAGATTGCTAATATGTATTTATTACCACAATTCTCTATCATATATGCAGCATAAAACCTGCAGTATTTACTATTATTTATTTGCCCTATATTATGTCTCTTCCACCATAGTTTCACAATGATCTTCAATTGAGGAGCTGGAGGCACTGTCTACATGGTAGCAGGGATATTTGTTTACATATACATGTACATATGTATATATATATATATATATATATATATATATATATATATATATATATCTGACAGATGCCCACTGAATGTACATACTTTTGTCTGCACTCCTGAAAAAGGCCCAAGGCCCATTTTATCTTATACTATACACCAAACAGAATCCTATGCTCAAGTGAGAAAAATCTAATAAATATAACCATATGCAACAAATCAATAGGCAATTTTCTCTTCTCTCTTCTCCTGCAATGTCTAAAAAATGTAGACTGCCATGTCACATCCATTAAGATTAACTGATAAGCTCATACCCTTCAAACAGCCACTAAAACAACATCTGATGGACACTTGGTCCTGCTCTAGATCATCTCCTGCTTAAATAATAAGGCCCATATGAAATTATATAAATCCCCTCCAAACTAGATACCCTTTATGCTCCCTTCTACTCTCCTTTCTTGCCAAATAGTTCCCCTTCTCTTCCTTTTCCTTAATAGTCTATTACTGTCTGAACAAGAGCTTTCTCTCCTTTTGAAACTGCCTCCTGTCATTGCTCTTCACCAGGCTAACATTTCACTGCTACCCTCTTAACTATTGAAGGGCATAAATGTGTTTTGATTCAATCCTAAAAATTATTTAATGGTTTTACTCTACAAGATCCATATACCAATGAATAATTTCACTACATCTACTGGGATAACTGTTTCGTAATCTACTCAGTTCTACTCATTTCCCCCTCCTCAGTACATTTTGATTATAGCTTTGTGATTATTGTTCAGCATTAATTAACTTACACTATTGGATCTTCTCCCTCAGCCCCTGCTGAAAAGGTAGTCTGCCGAGTCAGACTATCCTGGTAAACAAATGTAAATATATATTAAAATAAATAAATAGCCCCTTGGATACTTCATCATGTAGGCAACTGCAAAGGATTTACTAGGCCTTGAAACAGAGAACATTGATAACATTAGGATAAGGGCTTCCTCTCCCAAATGGCAAAGCTCCCAGCCTAGTGAAACAAACAGGCGATAGGGCTCTCAGTCTTGGAGAATTACATGGTTTATTCAGTAATCAGTGAGACAGATCTTTGATTGTCCTCAGGGACCAGCACACAAAAATAAAACTGAAAGAGATAAAATTCAGCTAGTTGAATGTCTTTTCTTAAATAAGCCTCCAAATTTTATGGCTATATGTATCTTTCCACAGCATCTTTAATATTGTTTTAAGATGCTGATACTATACCACAGTTTTCTACCAATATGCTTATATTTTTTCTTCCCAAGCTTTATTTAATTAGAATCCTTCAGAAACTTTTACTGTTATAACTCAGTTATTACTCAAGTATCTAGAACACCATCATCATTTATTAAGTTTAATGCTTCTCTTATTTATACCAGGGAAAAATGTTTGGAAGTTTCAACACATTTTTATTGTTTTGTAGCATCCAGTAAGTAGTCAGTTTTGATTATAAATGAATTCTGTTGATTTTCAATTTGATTACATTCAATGATGATTTTATTTCATAGCTATTGTATACTTGAGTAAACTGATATAATGCATGTATTATCTTTCTATAGATGTAATTTTGAACACTAAAAGTACTTAAGAGTTATGTTGATTGCTCGAAGAAAAGTCCTAAATATTTGCAATTAGTTGTTTTACTTTATTATTTTTCAAGAAAATTTGATAATTGCTTTTAATACTAATCCTTTACTTTTGTGATATTTATACTTAGTCCACACACCACTGCACATTGTGTTGTGCTGTTCTGCATATTGAGCAGAGTTTCAGTACAGTGTTACTAATGGAACAGTTTATGATTATGAACCCCTGAATGTGGTCCATATATACATATACATACACGCACACACACACACATATATATATATATATATACATATATATATATATATATATATATATATGCACACACACACACACACACACACACACACACACACACACACACACACACATATATATATATTTATATATAAAACGATAATATCTCAGCCACCCTTTCAGATGTCATTGTGAAACTTTCCACACTGATAATAGCATACTCTGCTACAAAATGTACCCAAGACTGATATGTTACATTTTGGGGTTTTAGAGTAACTCACTGCTGCATTTGACTGACTACACCATCTCAGCTGCTTCACACTACAGCATTCTAGATGCAAAGTGCTACAATGGAAAATCATATTTATTCTGAAGAAGCACATAAATTATCACTTCTAAAGTAAAAATGACTTGATAGGCATACATTTCAACTACTATTTTCAACCTGCTTTTTGAGCAGAGATTAAAAAGCCCTCAATGGAAGCCAAGTGTAATGCTTGACCATGATGCCAAAACTCCTCTGAAACACTAAATATGCCACTGATATAATATGAGGCCATACATAATTTTTCATCGATTTCACAACAAAATCAAAACTTCAAGAATCTGTAGTAAGATACTTGGGTACAAAATACTCTCAAGATTGCTATTCTACAGTTAAGGATTTCATAGTACCTCAGCCCTGATTTATATGTCAAAACATTGCCTTTGACATTACATAAAGCTTTTGCCTCATTCTATATGCAGTAACAGAAATGTTGCATCACCTGGTGAAATATTTACAATATTTACATTGGTGCAATGGTAGCTTAATGCATATATATTCTGGACATTAGCTTTATCCTGCCTTGTCATCATTGGGCAGAAGTCCCCTAATGGATGTCAGGTATTTTGCCAGACTGTAACAACAAAAGTCCCTTGAAATACTGCATTTCCTACCGGTGCATGATGTTACATGTCAACTTCCTATGACAGTTCATGATATAAATATCAGGGAATTCTACTAAAATACTTGAGAATAAAATGTAAGTTTGCCTATGCTACAAGTGATAATCCAATAAAGGTGTTTGGAAAAAAATAAGATACTTGAGAATAAAATGCGGTAAAGCATTCTACTTTACCTTCAAGGATTTCACTGTAACTCAATCTTGATTTAAAGAGCAGCACCTTGTCTTTGTCAGTACATGGAGTTTAGGCCACAACATATATGTACTAACAAGTGTATTGTATTGTCTGGTGAAATGTTAATTTTATTGTATGCTTTTGGTGCACTGACATTAATTATCATATATTTGGGGCATCAAAGGCCATGTTATTCCCTAATAGAATGCAGTATACTGCCAGACTGGCAAAAAAAGTCCACTGAAACACTGCATTTCCTGTCTAAGTTTGCGAATGCACTCCAGTTCTTCTTCAGAAATTCAAAATTAACATTTCAAGGAATTCCAAAAAGATTACAAATTCAAAACTGCTATTCTACCCCAGGTCCTGCTTAACTTTCCTCACATGTGGTAACGCTAACCCTAACTCTTACCCTGTCCCTAACCTCAACCCTACATATGTTACTAAAAAAAACGTTTTTTAACTGTATCACTAACAAGACAGGGTGGGTCTGCAAGTTACTGGCATGTTTTTTTTAACCTATTGGAAGTGTTTGTTTTCCTTTTTAGATCGATGTTTTAGTAAGTTTTTGTTTCAATGTTTTAGTATTTTTTTTGTTTCAATGTGATGTGCTTTGTGCATGCAGCCATCAATATAATGTGTTTCAACGTTTATACACAGCATCTCTTACTAATATACTGTTTCCACCCTCAATAAGCAACATTAAAATTATTTTCATTGTGATAATGAAACTGTCCATTGGTGTTATTTGCGGATTGCTCCTTCAGACCATAAACACTTCTGACAATCACCTCCAAGGTATGACTGCGAGAAAAGGGAAAGAAACAATGGCCATACTAATGTACTTACACTTGCTGCTGTCATCCACAACCTTGCCTTCCCCAATTACAGCAGTGAATAAAAAAACTAATGGCTCAGTAATGGTGGCAACATGTACTGTTACCACTGTCCACATTTGCATCTAGTTTTCTGCTAGTAAATATATTAAAAATATGATTGCAAGAGAAAACCATTCATGAAAACACAAAGCATATGCTCCTCTTTGCATATCTAGTCAACTGACAAGAGATCATTAAGTAAGTGCTGAGATTAGTCGACAGTAGATATACTAGAACTGGGTTACCTGAATACCCACAATCACAGCCTTTTCCCATGGTGCTGAGATAATTTTATATTTCTTATTAAGGGGGTAATTTTATGTTACAAAACATTCTACAAGTCAATAAGGTATGAATTTATTTGGCCTGTAGAGTTCAGAAAGTCAGTAAATGTTCTTAGGTAGAATGGAACTATATACAATCACCAAGATCCCCAGTATGGAAAAAGGCCTTTCTCCCTGAATGTAACATAAATAAGTACATGGTAATTATTCTGATGATAATGAGGTTCACCAAAGCACATTATTTTATGGTATATCTGATGTGAGAGTTAAACAGGGCAGTGATTGAGGTAAAGGAGTATAAAGATAAAGGCAAAGGCAAACTATGGGAAAAATGTGTTAAATGGAGGCAAGTCTGTTTTCTTAAAAGATATAAAGTAATGTCTTGTGAGAATGAGAAATATATAAATCTATATATTACATTGAGCAAAATCAGGTACGGAAGTGATAGATGCCTAAGAAGAAATAATTGTTACCACTGGATAACAGACAGATGAAAGCCAGTGAACAGACAGTGGGCCTGGCAGAATCAAAAAGGAGATGATAGACTAAGCAGGGCCAGGAATGTGCAGCTGGCATTGCTAAATTATATCTGCACGGTAGTCTTAATGGGACATAAATAAGATATATACATATCTGCCACCATGGGGAAGGTGTTAGTACCAAATAAGAAAGTCTTCTAATATTTCCTTAGGTAGTGACCTTGCATAATCATCTCTCACCCCACTGGGGAATGAATGGGCCAGTGGTTGCAAGAAAACTGATGCATTTCTATCAGGGAAGGATAAAACATAAAGAAAAAACCTCAGTTTGAGACCTTCACACGTGTGAGTTCAAAAAATGCAGCGTAGTCATAAAATCCAAGAAAATTTATTGTAATCCACTCTGTCAAGCGCTTTCGTCCCCCAACATTTAATACAGGGACTTCATCAAAACAACCATAGTATAAATACAACTTCCTTATAAACCCTACCCAATTAACTAATATTGTCGACTCATCAACTTTTAAAGATATATGCTACTATAAAAACTTTAAAATAAGATTGTCATGTTACTTTTATATACCCAAAACAATTCCTGCATCTCGTGCCAATAGAATTATATATACATACACATACCTACTGAAAAATAAAAATGTATGTCAATTTGAATACTGAATACATTCTAAAATATGTAGTTTACACATGTACCATTAATAAAAGTTCATACTTATATGTGACTGCTAAAAATATAGATGTGAGCATATAAGGTTCCGTTTCAAACAGAACCAATAGATCTTAAAACCATGTCAGGGAATCAAATAATGGTAGAGAAATATACCAAACTCTTACTTCTTGAATAAATGCTCGATTAGCCCCTAATGCCTGTTCTAACAACTTGAGAAATCACAGTTCTAATGCTCTTTTCTTTACAATGGGGAGTATGGAAATGTTCTCATTTAAACCTGGGGGTTATGCAGCATTTAATCTTACTTGTCATTGGAATTCTTTTATTTCTAGCAATAGATCCCACCATCCCTCTCTAGGGTCAACAGGTAAAACCTCTAAAATTCCAAATTTAAATCCAGTATAGTTGGGACATTCAATGGTATATCTAAACAGTGCATTGTTAGTATTTGCCTTCCGTATTGCATACAAATGTTCATATATTCTCTTCCTTAGTCATCTCTCCGTTTTACCTACATAGTACTGCCCACATCGTTCACAGACCACTATATAAACTAGTCCCTTGGTATTGCAATTTCCCCTATGTAGATTAACCACAAATCATATACCTCGAAGGATAATAGTCCTTCCTTTCCAAATATGCCCACATTGCCTACATGCACCACAACTTGTGGTGCCCTTGACTGTGATGCCCCTACCTATATGTTGTTTCCAAAGAGATGTACAGTTTTTCCCTGTTTTATAAATAAAATGTGGTTCGTTACCTACAAAATTCAAAATCTTAGAATTCCCTTTAAATATCACCCAGTTTTTCAGAATAATGTCCTTGATATTATTACTATTAGAAGTGTAGGGTATCACCATCCCCCTGTTAAAGTCTAGACTGTTTCCTGGGGTGTCCTCTCCATTCTCCAGTCCACTGGTGCTATCCAACAGGGGTTTGTACCTGTTCACCCATCCTGTTTTTATCTGTCCACACAAATCTTTCACTAATTTTTCTGGGTATCCTCTTTGTAGAAACATACTACTTATTTTGTTTTATTTCAAACAGTTCAATTTCTGAACACATTCTGGTGGCTCTAACTAGCTGTCCTTTAAGTATGTTCCTTTTAGTGTGACTAGGATGGCAACTATGGAAGTTTAAATAGTTGTTAGAAAATGTTTCTTTCTTCTTTCTCACAGTGTCTTTAGCTAGTGTAATGTCCAAATAATCAATACAGTTATCATTGGTGTTACCTGTAAATTCAAACTATGGTGAAATACTATTCAGGTAGTCTAAAATGACACATTGTGTTGGTTCTTGTCCTTCCATACAATAAGTATATTGTCCAAAAACCAGAAATAGCCAATCCAGTTAGTAGAAAATACATTATTTAACACATGCCTAGCCTCCCAAGCATGAAGGACCAAGTTTGCAAAGATGGGTGCACAGCTTGCACCCATCGCTACCACTTTCAATTGTTTGAAATAACCCCCTTCAAACATAAAATAATTGTTTTTCATGATAACCTTCATAATTAACCTTATAAAATTAATTAGTGTCTCATCCAGGTAGGTAAGCTTACGGATTGGCTCATGAAATAATTCTAATCCCTCTTGGTGGGGAATAGAAGTAAATAAATCCTTAACATCTATTGTAAAGAAGCAACACTGGTCCGTATACCAACCTTGTTCAATTTTGGACAGCAGATCCCAACAGTCATTTACATTCGTAGGTACTAGGCTATTGGCCCTGGGGTCTATATAAGCCTAGCCAAAAAGGTTCCCTGGCTTTCGCCACCCAAGAAAATTATTTCCTGTGCCCCTGTCAAGCAGTGCCACAGAAGTGATCCCCGGGGTGAATTTTCTATTTCCCATCCAGTCATCAAGATTTTTCTTAAAGAGGGCCAACGAGGAGCTTTGCTCGACATGAATGGGTAGTTTGTTCCAGAGTATGGGAAGTCTCTGGGAAAGGAATCTATCCCTCTAGCATGTTGTTTATTGTGGTAACAAGGTTTAGGTCCCTGGAGCGTGTGGTTCAGAGAGATTGGAATTTCTTTAAGTGTAGCATGTCCAACAGCTCTGGGTTTGACATAGCTTTGCATGTTAGGCAGAGATTGCCCCTGAGTAGGTGATATGTGATGGAGTAGAGCTGGAGTTTTTTGAGACGGTCTGCGTATGGCATCTGTTTGAGGCCGGTAATCCTCTTAGTGAGGTATTTCTGTGGCCTTCCCAACTGTTGTAGGTGTCTTGTGAGATACATGCCAAATGGAGCATTGTACTCTATAATGGGTCTGATGAGGGAAGAGTAGAGAGGAACAACGACCTTTTTTCTAGAGGAGAACCTTTTTGTGATGAGGTGTGCCACGTAGAAGGATTTCCTGGCTACTGTGGCGATGTGGTTATCAAAGGAGAAACTGCTGTCTACCTGTGTCCCGAGATCTCTTATCACACTTTCAGTGTTTAGTGAGCTACCGCCTATGTGGTAGTTCATGGTACCGAGTTTTTCCCAAAGGGGACAACAATGCACTTCTTGGCATTGAGCTTGAGGCCATGACTTTGGCACCAAGCATCTGTCTCTGTGAGGCCCTTTTGTAGAATGTCTACATCATTAGGTGATTCTATTATGGCTCCCAGTTTGCAGTCATCTGTGAACTTTGTTAGCCAAAGACCTTCTGTGTTGGCCTGCACTTCAGAGAAGTAGATGCTGAACAGGAGAGGACCCAAGACCGAACCCTGTGGTACTCTACTCATCACTGGTCTGAAGTCAGACTTGGAGTCAGCTACTTTTACTGTGTGGGTTCTGTCAGTGAGCCAGTTGGCCACCCTTCTTCTGACATAGGGATGTATGCCCAGTTTAGTGAGTTTATCTATAATTCCAGAGTGGGGGATGGTATTGAAAGCCTTGGCAAGGTTAAGATAGGCTGTGTGCACTACCTTGCCCTCATCTATTGCTCTAGTGACTGCTTCAAAGAAGTCAATCAGGTTTAGTAGACATGATCTACATTTTGCAAAGCCAAACTGAGTGGGGTCCAGGGTTTGGAGGTTACCTATGTCTTTGTTTATAAGCTCCAAGATGATACGTTCCATGGACTTGCAGACCAGGCTCTTCAGGCTAATGGGGTGGTACTTTCCAGGGTCTGTGGTGACACCCCCTTTGTGGAGTGGGATAACCATCACTGTGCGCCATTCAGTAGGCACACAGCCTGAGGTGAGTCTATGACTGAACATGGTACTTAGGTGGGGTGCCAGTTCATTCTGTAGTTTGTGCAGTACATAGCCTGGGATGTTCTCTGGTCCCATGGATGCTGTGTTCTTGGCTTTGGACAGTGCAGGTTTTACTTGTTCATCCATGATTACAGGGGCTTTGCATTCTTCCAGTATTAAGATGGGCCCTTTGGAGGGTGAGAGGGGGGTAAAGTTAGCACTGAACCTATCTTCCAGAATGTTGTCAGTATCGGTTGGTTCTGTATATTCAGTGCCATTGTGCTGTAGCTCAGAGCAGATCTGAGTGTTGCCATTGAGATTCTTGACATAGCTGTAGAATGCTTTGTGGTTGTCTTTGGAATCAGTGGTGATTTTATTTTCATAACTGGCTTTGGAGGATTTTATGAGGGATATCAGTTTCTTGCTGAGGCTGAGCAGGGAGTTCCTCCAATCTTGGGATTTTACTCTTTTTTTGCAACAGCTTCTTCCTTCTGTTGCAGTTTCTTCATGGCAAGGGACCACCAGATTGGCTTCCTTTTTTTGGAGGATAGCGTCTTGGTTCTGTTGGGGATGGCACAATCCATGCACTCATTTATGTGCTTATACAGTGCACTTGTGTTTTAACAAATAATTAAGGGGTGCTATTGCATTTTTCAACACTCTATCTACAAATACCCCTAATGAATAAGTTGGTCCATTTTGTGCAGAACTAATTACTCTAAATGGGGGTTGGGAAACACATTTGTGCACTTTCGGTATCCCAAACACTACTGGGATTAATACTTTATCCAACTTTAAACATTCATATACTTCTTCCGATATGACATTTTGGAAAAGTCAGTCTTCTAATAATAGTTGAATTTTCCTATGTGCAATATAAATCTCATTTCTTGATGCCTCATGATAGTTATTTGTATCATAAAAAATTTCAAACATGTTGTTAACATAGTCCATTTTAGTAAATAAGACTATCCTCCCACCTTTAACTGGTTTCATCACTCTTAATTCTTCATCTTCCCGAATCATTTTTATAAGGCCCAACTCTTCCTTAGTTATATTACAATACTTATTATTTTTCTTATTTTCAGTACTTAGTAAGAATAAATGTCTGTTGAACAAACCCCTGCAAATGCTGAAATCAGTAGGTGAAGGGGGGGGGGGGGTTGAAACAACTCTTCTTTCTTAAACTTGACCCAGAGTTGTATTCCTTATCTAATGTTTGTCCCTTAAAAAATACTTTGAGGTTTAATAATTCAGTGATAACATCTACCACATTTAACCTATGTGAAGGCACAAACTTAAAGCCTTTTTCAAACAGAGAAAAAAATAGTTAAATCTGTGTAGTTAAAAATATTAAAACCTCTGTAGGACAGTACCCTGCCCTCACTACAAACAACAATTTCCATAGAACTATTCCCCCCCAATCTCCTCTTGGGAGTCTAGTTGTTGTACCTCGTAACCCTCCCCCTGCCTCTTCCCCCCTCTCGGGGTGCGGGGCTTTCTTTATTTTTTTTTTTATTTATGGTTTATTTTTCCTATTTTTCTTGCTGGTTTTCTTCTTAAGGATAAAACATACACAAAAAAGCTATACTGACAACTGGTAAGAAAGTTAAGGAGAGCTTGTGAATAAGATGGGTACAAAACTAGATCTCTGCACACTAAAGACTGCAGAAAATTAGGACAAGAGAAGTCTAATACTATGGCTCTTTAACATGCTTGCTGAAGCATCTAGTGAAACAGTCAAACATTTTGCAGGATATTGTAGTTGGCGAGTTCATTCCAGTGAACAAAAGAAGATGGTGGGAAGCAGATCCAAAGGCTTTTGTCAGGTCTGTAAACAGAACAACTGTAAGTAGTTCTCAGCTGTTCAGAGACAAACAACGAAAGAATAATTCTTAGAACTCTATTCTCACTTTACACCCACATATTTAAGACAGTATTAATGCCATTATGTCCACATATTATTCCTTCCCTCCTTACTGTTCATAGAAAAAAGGAAAAATCTGGGCCACACATTCCTTTAGGAACAATGTTACCCTCATGCTACTCAATCAGTCTCCACATAATAAGGAAATAAATAGAGGTTAGGATTCTGGCAAACTCATATCAATGACAAATTCACAGCTCATTCGACAATGTATAGCACCTTGACTGAATTGCATTTTTTTATTCTACATCAGTGGACGAAGTGCTCCAAGTAATGTCAAGAAATGTATAGTTATCCCCTTTGGAAAAAAAACATGTACCCATGAATTACCACATAGGAGGCAGGACACTAAACATCGAAAGTGTGATGAGAGACGTAGGGACACAGGTGGACAGTGGTCTCATTTACGATAACCACATCGCCACAACAGTCAGGAAATCCTTCTATGTGGCACACCTCATCACTAAGTGATTTTCATCCAGAAAAAAGGTCATTGCCCCACTGTACTCATCCCTCATTAAACCCATTATAGATTATAATGCCCCGTTTGGTATGTACCTCACAAGACATCTGCAACTGCTGGAAAGGCCACAGAAATACCTCACTAAAAGAATCACAGGCCTAAAGCAGATGCCATATGCTGACCATCTAAAAAAACTTCAGCTATACTCTGTGGCATATCGTCTACTCAGAGGCAATCTCTGCTTAACATACAAGGCCATGTCAAACCCTGAGCTGTGGGACATGCTCCACTTAAAGAAATCCCAATCCCTCAGAGCCACACGCTCCAGGGATCTAAACCTTGTCATCACAATGAACAAAACATGCTGGAGGGATAGGTTCCTGACCCAGAGACTCCCCATACTCTGGAATAGACTGCCCATACATGTCAAGCAGAGTGCCCCATTGGCCCTCTTCAAAAGGAACCTTGATGATTGGATGGGAGATAGGAAATTCACCCCTGGGATCATGTCAGTCGCCCTGCTAGACAGGGGTCCAGAGAAGTAAATATTGTGGGAAGAAATATCCAGGGAATTGTTATGGCTAGGCTTGCATAGGCCCTAGGGCCGATAAGTACCCCGCATAGAAATGAAAGGCCCAGTGAGCTAGATGATTTAGATTAGAAATTGAAAGCATAGATAAACATTATTAATTCTTCCACATCATTACTTAAGCTAAAGCTAGTCTCTGAAATAGTATTGTGTTAGTTTTTAGAATGTAAGTGAATGGGTCCCCCTCATATGTTCAACATTTCAAAAAGTCGAAGACCATATGGCCGAGACCATATGATCGACTTTCAAAATGTTGACCATACGGAATGGGCATCTCCTTACAGTGCAGAATGGAAAGATTTCCATCTTCTGCACTGTAGTGTGATTTCGGAGTTGGTATATTTAAGTTCTGGGGGTGAGGCGGGCAGAGCCCCCCATGGGGGTGCAGGGGGGCTTGTCCCCTGCTAGCAGTGTGAAGGTAAGTGATTGTTGTTTTTCTTTTTATTACATGCTCGACATTTTGAAAGTCAATCATATGGTCTCGGCCATATGGTCTTCGACTTTTTGAAATGTCGACCATGTAAAGTAGACCCAAGTCAATACACCAGTTCTTTACATTGCAGAAAAATGGACATAAATTATTTTGGTTACTCTAACTGGCCATGGCATGACAGTCCCAAGTTTAGTTCTAAATTTAAGTCAGAAATTAATGCCATAAAAATGTATCTTTTTCAATTATTTTCAGTGGAGACACTAGCTGTCATTTTATTATGCTTTGCACAAGTACATGTACCCAAAGAATGCATAAGAAGAAACCTGCACTCTGAAGGCACATTAGATAAACACTTAAATCTTTGAAGATGCTCGTAAAACATCATTCCATCTAACAAAATCATGAGTTGATTATCTTCAGTGAAAATAACTAACACCTTTTATTTCATCTGTTTTATTCGCTCACCTTTCAGTGATGGGTGATCTCAGTGTTGGGTCATTATCTACTCCATGTACTACCAGTTACATAAAATATAGAAGGAGAAAATCTAGGAGTATGAAGTCTTTTACTGACTTCAAAAGCCAGCAAAGTACTTAGCGAGTGCTGCTCGATGGCACTCAATTGCTTTGCTGAAAAATTTAGTTGTTGTTGTGTCTTTCGGCTTTTCCCGGTTAGGGGTCGCCACAGCAGAACTCCGGTCCGCTAATGATTGGCAGTAGATTTTTACATGCCGAGTTGCCAGCCCTGACGCACAGCCTTCAACGAAGGTACGCCCATTCACGCATGTCTTCACACAGAAGATGTTCTAGCTGAGAATCGAACAGGACAACATCTTACTGTGAGGCGACAAGTACAAATACAAAAATAATGGAGATATGAAGGATCAAAATCAAGGAAAGTTTTAAAAAGTAACCAAATTCACCTACAAAGTTAATAACACAAAAGGTTTTGCTCCAACATGCATTTTCTGAACAATAAGAAGTATGAATCGCTAATGTCCAGCATTACTGACTGACCACAATTCTCAGTTATTTAGTAGAAAATCAAACATTTTAGGAGGAACAGGGCAAAAATTTGAAGTGGAATTAGGGACATTCTGCATAAGTTGGAACAGCTGAAAAGTACATAAGGTAGAAAGTAAAACAGCTTTTCAAAGCTGCTAGACACTTTGTTCTGCCATTCTTTCTGTCTGTAGGTCAGGCAGAGTGAAGTTCTAACAGCTTTCAAAAACTGTTCCATCTTCCGATACTGTTTTTACTGTCTGGCAGTGTCCACTGTTAGTCCGTACAATTACACCTGATCCTAATAGCTCTTGAGTGTCATTATTAAACTTTTGTTTAGTACCTGAAGTGCTGTTAAGATCAGTTCTCACTTTAGGGAGGTGCTTAACAAGTGAATCGTTTTCCCAGCTTTGGAATATAACTGCAGAACTACAAGCACTACATTGATCTTGGGAATCAAACAATAGCAGTCATGTATTTAGAGTATATATGCCAGTTTCTACTGAATGACAGCACATGTAATTTATTTCTTTGATATTCGGGATTACACATTCAAATGAACTGTCTATGCAGTTTTCTGATTTAATGCACATTTCATTCCTTAAAGGCCAGCTCAAGTTAGCCATATTGTTCATAATCAAAACAAAGAAAGGCATTGCCTCCCATGGAAATCCTCTATGCATATAACACTCCTTTCTTTCCCAGAACATCTGCAGTTCACAGATGACTCTGATAGAAGGACATACATATGCATGGCTAAGCTATTTTATTAATGTAGATAATACATTTGCTCATAAACATAATTTCATTAACAAATTCTGATTAATCTCTTTAATTTTTAACTTTTATCCATGTGCACCTCTCAATTGTCCAGATATTTGCTTCCTATTTTTGGTCAGCTGGTTTTGTGACAAATGATTAAGGATTAAATCACTAAATAATAACATGTATTTCAGTTTCACACTTCAGAACACTCAGAAAATGCGTGCAAACACAAATTATGTTATTTTAGTAACTTTCTAAATTTATAAGAGCAGTATTTGAAATCTGTCCCTATTTGTGTGCCTTTGTCCCCCCATTACTTTACAATTTGTCCAGATTTCTTCTGCTAAGAGGTATGTATCCATACTGACCACATGAAAATAAACACTCAAATGCTGCAATGTTCATAAGGGGCAAACATAGAATTAGGGGTAAAGAAAATACAACTCTTACAGAAATTTAACCAATACACCAAGAGAGAATGATGTCATTTCTAATTAAAAAGTACTTTCTGTTGCAAGGAAAGTGACACACCATTGATTGACACCATTGGTAACACAGTGATACAGTGGCTAGCATAATTGTCTTACAGTATGTGAGTTCATGAATGCGGGTCTCTGTTGGGGTGTCTTCTGTGTGAATCCTGTATGTCCAACTTGTGCCCCTTTGCAATTTTGCCAGGTGTCCCTGTTTCCTTCCACATGTTAAAAAACATGCTGAAGATGAAGTGGTGTTCTTCAAAGATGACTATAGGTTAGGTGTACAAGGTGTGTGTGTCTGTGTGTGTCTGTGTGTGTCTGTGTGTGTCTGTGTGTGTCTGTGTGTGTCTGTCTGCATATCTGCCTGTCTGTGTACTTTTCAATTGTCTTGTGCCTTTTCTGGGATAGGTTTCATAGTCTTGCACCCAGTGACTTATAGCCCTCTGTTACCCACACTGAACTGGAGTAAGCAGGTTATCAGATAACGAATAAAAGAATAAAGGAATGATAATTAATTAAAACTGTTCTTGTATTTCTCCTCTTTCAGCCACCATACCCCTTCACTGTCTCTTGATTTGTACATGTCACTACAAGTAACAGTTCAGTAAAGGTTATTTATAGAAAAAGACGAGTTTAGAAACTGATGAATGTTTATATATATTTTTGAAAACCAGGAAGTTGCCTGTGCATACATTATGTTATACATTTTCTGCTGCTGAAACAGTTCCATGAGTCATCTTATGAAGCAAGAGTTAATAATAATGATTACAGGTTGTAAACAAATCAATACATAAAAACACTAATGTATAAGGTCTCCAGTGCCAACATTTTCAGATGACCACATCACTCAAAGACTAAGAAGGTACAGCCAGTTCTTTTGATCACACTTCAAGGTGGATATCATTTCTCAAATTTACAGACACGATTTGCAATAGTCACTTCAGTATTTAAAGTACACAGTCCCAAAAGAAATGTTTGTGATAACTTCTTAAGCCTCCCTATAGAAGGGTCATTTAAATAAAATCAGTGTAATCAAAATATGCCATAATCAAGGCAACAGCTGTAATCATTCATCCTGAAATGCTTACATTACTTTCTTAGTTTACCTAAACTCAGAGATTACACTACAACCCTCAGCCATTCCCTAAAATAATTGTATTCATGCATTTCTAACACTTGCTTTAAATATAACTGAATCCCTGAATCTTCATCTGGCCTTACTGTACCACTCAGCATTCAGTCAGATGACCCCTACTACAAACACACACATGCGCACGCACACACGTGCACACACACACACTAATAAAACACTAGGTTTCATGATACCTCTTGTGTACCCCTGAGCTGCTTACACTAACAGGAACAGGGAATGATTAACTGTAATGCAAATGTAATTACTACGTGGTATAGGTTAATTGTAATCTTTTGTTCTAAACTGCTGAGTGCCACTATTTCCTGCTTGTTGACAGTATAAATATAGATTAAATGCTTAAGTAAATTTTGTCAATATGTCTTCTTAGCTGCACGATATGTTCATTTGTTCCAAATTAACTTTCCTTAGATACACCAACATAATTTGTCTTTTGGTTTTGCTTTTTCAGGCCTTATAAATGAAAAGAAGGTTATATATTTATACATAATACACACACACACACGTGTGTGTGTGTATATATATATATATATATATATATACATTTTTTTTTTTTTTTTAATTTAACGTTTGCTTACCAGGAAAGTCCAAGTGGGACAGAGCCCATTTTCAGCAGATGCCCAGGGAGAAACACTCTATACACATATATTTGGGATGTGGGAAGAAACCAGACCACCCAGAGGAAACCCACAAGAATGCAAGGAGGACATGCAGACTCTGCACAGAAGGCACCCCAGCCAAGAATCAAACCAGAGAACCTCTTGCTGTGAGGCGACAACACTAACCACTTCACCACTGTCACTGCCCATATTTATATATGTATATGTATAAATATATATATCTACATATTTATATATACATATATATATATATATATATATATATATATATATATACACACACACACACACACACACACACATATATATATATATATATATATATATATATATATATATATATATATATATATATATAAATGGCCTCAGTGGTGTAGCAGTTAGTGTTGTCACCTCACAGCAAGAGGTTCTCTGATTTGATTCTTGGCTGGGGTGCCTTCTGTGTGAAGTCTGCATGTCTTCCCTGCGATCATGTGGGTTTCCTCCAGGTGCTCCAGTTTCCTCCCACATTCCAAAGACATGCAGTAGGTGGACCAGACACTCTAAATTGACTGTAGGTAAGACTGTGTGTGTGAGTGAGTGGTACACGTGAACTACTGTGGCAGGGCTAGCCACCTGGCAATGTAAACCTTGGCTCGAGATGATTGTCACTGCTGAAGTGACACCCCAACCCCATGTCCAAAATGGGAAAAGAAGATGAGGATGGATGGATGGATATATATATATATATATATATATATATATATATATATGTATATATGTATATATATATATATATATATAACACACACACACACACACACACACACACACACACACACACACACACACAAGCGTGCGCACACATATATCTATCTCTATATACACACACATATATATATATATATATATATATATATATATATATATATATATATATATGTAGTAGGGGTCATCTGACTGAATGGTGGTGAGTGGTACTGTAAGGCCAGATGAAGATTCAGGGAGTCAGTTACATTTAGAACCAGTGTTAGAAATGCATGAATCTCTATGGGTTTTGACCACCCCTGATTTACTTATGAATAAGGTCATGACATTATTGTCCTAACACTATTATTCTTTAAAAATATCTGTTTTAGCTAACAAGACCACTCTTGTTAGGCACATGTGGGTGTTAAAGCAACGTATCCAGCATCAGTACATTGTTAGCTTTTAACAAAGGGCTCCTGTAGTACAAACGTTTGAGTAGCCAGTACTGTAAAAGTATATGTTGGTTCAAAATAATGTATCACTTCACCTCTGCGTTTCGGTGTCATTGTCTGAATTTCATTGAACTGGGTCATCAGAGCTATATTGATCTAGAACATGGGGCCTAACCCCTCGAACAAAAATGTGTGTTTTGTTTCTTCTCACAGGGATTTTTTAAGACACTAGAAGTCGTGGGGAGCCCGCAGTGCTGCTGAAGAAGGTATGTCATTCCGCTACACTGCTGTATAGTAGAAACCATCCTTCAAAAAACAGGGACACTTTTACAGAAAAGTATTTTCCTCAATTAATATTAAAGCTGTTTTCCTCACATTTATTTTAATATTTCCTTGTTTGAATTTCATTTAATTTGATATAATGGTTAAGGTCATCCCCTCATAGGCACAAAGTACAGGGTATGATTCTGAGGTCAGGTTATTGGCTGCACTTTAAATGGTTCTTCAGGGCAGTTAGCCTAGTATTCACCTAAGAAGCTATGAGCTGCAATGTAAAAGTTCTTTTCACTGCACTCACTTAACTCAATCCTGGATGGCCCTTTTGTGGGAGCTTTAAGTAAGTTAGGGTTGGCCTCCTCTGATTATCAGGGTAGGAGGATTGTCATAATGGTTAAGGTATGCATCTCCCAAACATAAGGTATAGTGTTTGATTCTCATGAAAAAGAAATTGGCTAAGCTCAAAATGGCTCACAAAGGCAGTCAGCCTAGTACTTAACTATGAACCTGTATAACAGGATTATTCAAAACATTTGCATCTGTCTTCCTGTGTACTTGGTCAACTCATAATCTAGTTTTATTTCTCACTGGATAATTTACTTTATTCTCTGTCACACTACAATAAAGGAATAATACACGACAAGAAATACTGTAACATGTCATATTGCCATATTTTAAGTGCACTGTCTTATATATGTTAGGAATGACAAATAGAGACATTTTAGAATTGGCACTTTCAACTACTCCAGCCGTTACAGGCCATTCAACTTTCTCTCTGTAACGTAAAAATAAAATTGATCAGACTAGACCAGCATTTTATACAACAGATGCATATAAGGCATTTGATACATTTGCTAGACAATATTTAATGAAACTTGTAAAGTTAATGCCTATACCAAAATAAGTTTCTAATATTATACAGGTCATACTTGTAAATAATAGTTCTAATATAAAAATATATTATATCGAATATAAAAATATATAATAATATAAATACAAAATAAAATAATACAAAAAAAGTAATAAAATAAATAAAAATAAATAGTAATAGTAATAAATTTAATAAATGTAATAAATAAATTAATAAATAAATTGAATTTAATACATTTAATTAAATACATTTAATAGTAATAATAAATAGTAATAGTAATAAATAGTAATCTGTCCACTGGCAAAATGTCCTCTCTCCATTCCTCCCTGTTAATACTGGAGTTTCCCAAGGATCAATTCTGCCCCCCCTCCTGTTTAATATATACACTAATAAACTTTACTCTGCTACCAACTTGTCTACACTTTTACAATATGCTGATGACTCCACCCTTATTACCTCTGCCACAACATCCCTGCTCTAATAGCGCTCACTCAACAAACCTTTTCCTCTGTCGAAACCTGGCTCTCTGATAACCAGCTCATATTAAATCCAAAAAAAAAATCTCCTCCTCTTCCTCCCTAAAACACTTGCCCAGCACAAAGCCTCTTTCTCTATATCATCTCTCAACAACACCATTATTAAACCTGAGCCCCATACTAAACTACTTGGAATTATCATTGACGATGGATTAAAATTTGATATTCATATTCAACAAAATATAAAAGAGACCCACCAGAAACGTGGACTTCTCTTTCATAATCAAAAATTTGTGTCACCCTCCTCCAAACCCTCCCTCACTCAGGCCCTACTCCTCCCCTGCCCCTGTCCTTACACATGCTCAAACATCTCTTATCACTAAACTAGAGCAAACTTATAACAAAATTGCCAGATTTGCTGCCAACCTTCCTTACAAGTCTCACCACTGTTTTGCCCTTAAGTTACTCCAATAGACAGAATTTTCCAAACAGCTGGTTATACCCCAGTTACATATTGCACACTCTGTCCTATATGAACCCTCATCCTGTCCCTCCATTTCCAATTAGTCTCCTTCTATAACCCCCCACCTCCGTACTGCCAGTAAACACTTCCTTCAGTTGTACAAACCCAACATAAACATTGGCAAGACCCTTTACAAATACTCTGTAGCCCATGTTTGGAACTCACTCCCTCTCAACATAAGAAGCATTCAGCATAAATACCTGTTTAAGAAAGAACTTAAACTTTTTCTCCTGAAGATTTGGTCATGCCCTTGTCAAACTCCCACTTGAGCTAGTCTTCTTTCTTCTCATCTTATCTGCTTTTCCTATCAACGTTTTGCTCCTTCTACTTGCTCTAGCAAACAGTATTCATACTGTACTCAGTGTAATATTCTGCATTCATAGTGTGATATTCTGTATTCATACTGTACTCAGTGTGATATTCTGTATTCATACTGTACTCAGTGTGATATTCTGAATTCATACTGTATTCAGTGTGATATTCTGTATTCATACTGTACTCAGTGTGATATTCTGTATTCATACTGTACTCAGTGTGATATTCTGAATTCATACTGTACTCAGTGTGATATTCTGTATTCATACTGTACTCAGTGTGATATTCTGAATTCATACTGTACTCAGTGTGATATTCTGTATTCATACTGTACTCAGTGTGATATTCTCTAAATCTTTTAATTATTTGGCCTATGCTATATACTGTTCTCAAGTTTTCGAAATTGTACTTGTTAACTGTTATTTTACCTATGCATTGTATTGCTGTGCACAAATGTTTTTGACTTGTACTAGATTTCTGTGACCATACTTTAATATTTTGTAAATATCATAATTACTTGTATTATTTCTGGAGCTTTTCTCCTCAGGTCTCCACTGAAAATGTGCCCCTGGCTCAGTTGGACTAACTTGGTTAAACAAATGTCAATAAATAAATAAATATAAATAAATAATAGTTATAAATTAGAAGCTAACAAGAATTTATCAGAACTACAAAACCATATGAAGTGGATCCAACAAGGGTGCCCTTTATCTCAATCACTTTTTTATTAGCTATAAACTCAATATTCACATCCATAAAATCAGATGCATCTACCATCCCAATAAAAACATCTAATTTTTCTATTAAATTTATAGATTACATGAACTGCATAATTTTAACTCTGTCTACAGTTAAAGAATCATTACATATTTTTAAATTAATTGATAATATCAAATTAATAACAGATTATGCAATTAAAACTTTAAAAAATAAAATCATGTACATTTGAACTAATATGGATTTGAATTTACCAGTCACAGATAAATTAAGCATTTTGGGATGACACTTAGCTCTTAATTAAAAGCGCATAACTGAAGCTCAAACTAAATATATATTTGAAAGCATGTAATTTATGTTTAAAATGGCAAAGTATAAAAATCTCCTTTGCAGGCTGGCATGATTAATTGCTGGAAGCTTAAAATGTAATGACTTTGGTCTTTCTATATTAGGGATTTATTGATACCTCCCCGTTTTACATAGTACAATTAATGTAAAAGGATTTGGAAAAAAATAATTTGGAGATGGCACTCTCCGAGGATCCCTTGGGATACATTAGTAAATACAACTTCAAACTGAGGCTATGCAATTACTAATCACTGACATCTCTTGGTGTCCATTTTTCTCAATATTTATAAACTGGCAACAAATTTAGGATGTCAAATTTTATAGATTATGTTCAGGTTTATGGCAAATTTGTCTGTCAACTTTATTAGATGGCATTCACACAAAATCCTCAAAACATGTACATTTTTTCTATTCAAAACTAGTTACAAATTGTACATTGTTCCTTCACTTTATTTTTCCCTGATTAAATATGCCTTTGGAAATATGGATACCTTTAAATGTTACCTCTTAGAACTTTTCTCCTTGAGATGTCACATTATACAGCAAAATATATTTTACAAAGTCTATCGGATTCTTTCTAAAAGGCATGAGCCTTTGAAAATAATCAATGTTGTCATGGTTGTGCTCAGATGGGGACAGGCAACAAATGTGATAAACCTGGACAAGAATCCAATCTCGGTGGCATTTATTTTAAATAATCAAGTTGCCATTGAGAATCGTATCCGATATGGACTTAGAACCGTGCGTATAGTCTCCCTTGGTTTTATGCTAAAGCTGTAGCATTAACAAGTATGAAAATGAAAATAATGCTTTTGGATCAATGGAATCAACCTACTTCCAAAGAGTGTGAATTAGCAATGGTGAAATGCTAGCTTAAAGTTAAAAATTACATGAAATTTAAAAGCATTTGTCAAAATCAATATAGAACTGAGTTTATAAGATTATTTTCTCTCTCTTTCTCTAGGTAAAGTGGATTTGTTTAAACTTATATAAATTTATCCATAAAACACTGGAATTTGCCAATAAAATGGGGCAATTTCAACTACTCCATGTCTCCCTGGGGAGCATCTGGCCAGAACTTAACTGCCCAATCACATTTGTTTGACTGTTGAGGATGTAAAAAGAGATTTCCCTTTGTTCTATTGCTGTATCACCTGGAAGTTAATGTATATGTTGGGAGTATGGCAGCTTATTCCCATGTAAAAGGTAAAAACATTTATTTTATCATATCCCTTTTCTTTATATGTAACAGAAAATCTTTGAGATGTTGGAATTGTACAGCTGTATTTAATGTGATCAGATCTAATCACTTACAACAGTAGCTGCAATTTGTTATAATAAATAACAAGGAGTACATACTCTGCAAAGTAATATTACAAATATACAAACGTATTTTGTTGTGATGATATTAGAAAATACCAGCAGAACTTAGACCAATCAGCTTTTCAGATTCTGGCTGTTTAATGAATAATAAAGTATAGCAGGTTCAAAATAAACAGTATGACTAATCACAAAACAAAATAGTGCAGAAAAAAATATTTTAAATAGTGCACTAACTTAAGGAATGTTATAGTTTTAAAAAAATATGTATATTGTAAAACATCACTATGGAATTTGAGTAATCTGTTCCTTAATTTTGATAGCAGCATTTATCCCCAAGGGTGAAGCCTTAAGAGTAAATGTTGCTGTTGTACTAAAATAAAGCAATAGTAACACTACTGATTGTTACATGTTCCCTAGGATTCAGAAGCATGCTCACCTCTAACTTTAATTGCCCAGTGATGGCACGTCAATTAGTGAGACCATGAGAAAATGTGATTCAGTGACAGGTATATCCAAAATGAGAAAGACCCCATTTTCAGTTCATTAGCATGTCTATCAATTGTAGTATTGTCAGACCTGACAATGTTAGTGTTCCCCCTAGTAACCAATTCAGTTTGTTAGCAAGGACATCCTCCTACACAAACACACCTACATCCACTCATCAAAAATCAAGTCACTGCCACACTCACAAGAACATTAAAAAAATGTCAACCATACTCATGCTCCGCACACAGACACACACACACACACACACACACACACACACACACACACACACACACACACACACACAAAACACACAAAACACACAAAACACACATTCATGCAGGTCATCCATGGCCCTATAAACATGCACATCAGTCCATACACATCCCCCAAATAAAGCAAACCTCTCACCCAATAATTTATATATATATATATATATATATATATATATATATATATATATATATAGACATTTTCACTTCTGCAGTGTATTTAGACCAGATGATCACACAATGGAAGTATGTGCTTTGAACAGTGTCTTTCAGTTTTTTTCTCTAAGATTTGTTTGTGTATAAACAAGGGGCATGGGGGGGGGGTCCTCCAAATTTGGAATGAGAACTGTTGATTTGGGCTATTTACTCAAATAACAATTCAAGAAATGTTTCATTTGATATTTTGCTGCTATGTGGAAAGTTATCAATGTAATGCTTAAAGAATGTATTTTTTCTGCTGATTACTTGCACATTTTTTTCTGGTGCTTCATTGTGAATCATTCATGTGATTGTTTTGAATGCATAACGTTTTTTTTTTCACTAGTGTAAATGGCAGATGCATCGATAAAACCCTGTGGGTGAAAACCATGGTCTATATAGGTAGATAAATATATACATGGACATATATATATATATATATATATATATATATATACACACACACACACACACACACACACACACACACACACACACACACACACACACACACACACACACTTCTTCACACATGAATCTATGTTAGTAGATTGATTTGAACTTCATATGGTCAAGACTATATGATCAACTTTCCAAAAAGTCAAACAAGACAAAACAACAAAATTCTACATTTTTCAAGAGGGTATAACCCCCCTGCCCCTCCTCCACCCCATGCATATTATATATAGCAACTCCAAGATCATACTGCAGTAGAGAAAAAAAGGAAAATTTCCCAACCCCCAATGTATCGCAATCTCCATAAAAAGATTTGACTTTTCAAAAATTCGATCATATGGTCTCAACCATATGAAGTTTGACTTTCTAAAAACAAATCTTCCAAAGGGGACCCATATATAGACATCTATATGCATCGGATGAATGGATGGCTAGATCGCTAGAGCAATGGATCAGTATAGCTAATGAACTCTTTCTTAGCAATCCCTCATGTGATTTGCGATTTTAAAAAAATGTAAAATTTCTTTCTTTTTCTTCCCTTACTCTGCCTTTCTATACATTTAATAATAGTAACTATGCTATTGTGAAATTTCTAGTAATATATTAATTTCTGTTCTAAAGTCTTCTCTATTTATGTAGTATCAGCATGCGTGGAAAACCCTAACAAATTTTTGGATGCTTTGTAAAATTACTCCCCATGAATGTTGACATAAATACACATTTTGCTGAGACATTCATAGATTAGGTTCATAGATTAGTACTAGGATAACTGCCCTTGCGAGCCATTTTAAGAGTAGTCAATTATCCCTTATGAGACTCAAATCCTGCACCTTGTGTTTGTAAGGCAAACACCTTAACCATTAGGCCACCCTCTGCTCATACTAATCTTAATAATACTAAACTAAACTAATAACAAACACCTAAATGTCACAACTAAATACACCTTTTCCTTACTTCATGATAAAACATTCCTCCATTTCTATTCTTTATACTTTTATCTCACAAAAAATAAACCTTTCAGTTTATGTATTAGTTATTCTCTCTCTTTTCCTGTTTTTAACTAAACCGCTGCTCAATGCAAGCAAAATGTTTCATTATATAAGCTCTCCATGTCATAAGTATAGCTTCCTTCTAGATCGAATCAAGTCCTTTTTTTATTGTCTATGTGGCTTTGTTTACTGTCTGTGGGCCATTTACTTGTTCTCCCTGTAGATCTATGGGTTTTCACCAAACACTCCATTTTCCTCCAAGCTGTCAGAAATATATTTGATAACTAGCTATTCTAAACAATCTACAGATTTTGGGTTTACCCTTACCTTCATATCCCAGCTCATAGCTACAAGCAGTCAGTGAAGAAGTATGTTAGTTAACCATTTAACAAACAAACAAAAATGAAATATTCCTAGGAATTACATAAATCACTAGACAATACATAGTTTGAGTTTGCCCTCTTTGTTCTGACTCAACTCATGTTTTAATATTATTTGATAATTAAATGTAACCTGTCATTGCTTTACACATATCTTTATCTTGTTAACATGGGGATGGCTCCCTATTGTAATGTCAGCACTCACAATGCTGAGTTTCAAAACACCAAAAAATAAAAAGACTGAAAATACAGATATACAAGGAACTCTGTGCAACTCTGTGAGATTTCAAAGGGTACAACACCAGCCTACAAAGAACACTTGTTTATAATGGCATTACTTTATATACAATTTGTACATGCTTACGATTTCAGATTGCAAACTCTAAATTTCTCATTGATTTTATAAGTTTGTATGACTTTCTTCTTCACTTAGTAGACTGGTACTTTGACAACATAGAGATTTAATGGCCTGCAGCTTTGGGTAGTAATAATAAAAAAGTAGTAAGACAGCTGCATAAGACTTATGGAACTAAAGAAGGTAGCAGTCTGTTTAGAACATCCATATATTCATCTATTTTTATCTCGACTATTAATGAACTAAATCATCCAGGCAGCAAAACCAGATGAATCTTCCTGCTTAAACATGAATTTGCAAACATATTCTTTCAGCAATAGGCAAACAAGGTATTTAAACATTTCCAGTAGTAAGTTATGACTTTCTAAAGTAACATATCTTTATCTGCTGAATGCATGAATACATACGTGATGAACAGACATATAAATCTGTGTTCACTACCACCACTTTACATGTGATAGATAGGGGCTATGATCTCATAATCCACACCTCTTACCATCACATAGTACACAAGGGGTAATTGACCTTAAGAGTGTATGACAAATGAACCATACTAACCTGGGTTCTGACCAACATCTGCCATACCATAATAAGCCTTAAACTGAAAAACAACAAAAATTATAATCGTTTCCCAGGACTTCACCCACTCATTTTGTTTCCAGCCTTTCAGTGTTACTTTATAATAAAATAAAAAAACTCCAGGACGCAGCTTCACCACATGGATTAAAAACAATGTAGCTTTATTCTGGTAGCTTGGCTTTTTGCCTTCTAAGGAATAATTCAAACAATATGAACCCATCCCATTTATACACCAAGTGCTGCAGTAAATCAATTATCCAATTCCCCATTTATTAAATCAATAAATTATGCAAAATGAGACATTTACCACACATTTAAACACACATATCAAAATGTTTAATTTATACAAAATGTTTTTAATATGTGTGTGTGTGTGCGCGCGCGTGCGTGCGTGTGTGTGTGTGTGTGTGTGTGTGTGTGTGTGTGTGTGTATAAATTTTATATATCTATATATATATATATATATATATATATATATATATATACACACACACACACACACACACACACACACACACACACACACACACATACTAATAACTAAATATTAAAGCACACATTTGTTAGATCCCATTCTATACATTACTATCCAAATTCATTCCCCTGGGATAAAGTCTACTATAATTAATAATCATTCTCAATTCTAATCTATTAAA
This sequence comes from Protopterus annectens, assembly GCF_019279795.1. Lineage (NCBI taxonomy): Eukaryota > Metazoa > Chordata > Ceratodontiformes > Protopteridae > Protopterus > Protopterus annectens. The sequence goes on along the minus strand of NC_056733.1, from coordinate 1,207,301,530 downwards.
TTCCTCTCTAAAACTCCTCTCAATCTTTTAGTCTGTCCATATATTTAGGCAACCACATCTAATAATATACACAACCTCCCTGGAAGTAACAACTAAAAAATTCCCTGGCTCTGTAATATCTACCACTGATCTTATGCCCATTCAGTGTTACTTTAACAACAGCAACTGAAAGTTGACCAAGAGAGGTTTGCACATGCTGGTGTGCACGTGCACGCGCACACACACACACACACACACACACACACACACACACACACACACACACACACATATATACAGTGATTCCATGTAGGGGCTAGTGAAACACTTTCAATGCTAGTGCCTTTTTTCTTGTCTTTCTGTAGTATGTATTGTCACCAGCTAGACCAGTATAGCACATGAAAAATACAATCACTGTTCACTAGTAAAGCAAGTAAACATTAATATACTTGTGTGGTAGCAATAGTCTAAGTGGTAAGTCTTTGTAAAGCAGGGGCCAGCAGCTGATAATACACAGCTTTAAACTAATACATAAACCTCCAGTCACAAGCTTTAACAATGATTTATATATATATCTGTGTGTGTGTATATCTATATATATATATATATATATATATATATATATATATATGGGTCTACTTTCATTCACTGAAAACTCATTTCAATGATTTTCAAAATACCCACACCAAATCACTGAAAGTTCAAATCACTGAAAACTCATTTCACTGAATCACATTTCACTGAATGTAAGTACTGTTTGGCAAATAAAACGTATAGTCCTTTTTCCTCACTATAGTACGATCCTGGAGATAGTATATATAGTTAGGGGGGGTATGGGGGCGTAGCCCACCACCTACTTTTGTTTTATATTTTTAGCTTTCAGGGAAATGAGATTCATAAATATAAAAGTAAGTAGGTGGGGGCTAAGCCCCCAAAACCCCCAAATGTGGGGTGTTGTGCCCCCCACACCCCCTAACCATATATACTAACTCCAGGATCATACTACAGTGGGGAAAAGGGGCTATACATTTTATTTGCTTAACAGTACTTACATTCAGTGAAATGTGATTCAGTGAAATGAGTTTTCAGTGAATCAAAGTAGACCCATGTATGTGGCATTACTTAGAATGTTAGCTAAATGTAACTATAACGAGAATGTTATCTTTCTAACTATAGATGTAAACTATTTATTCCTTTCTGTTCCCCTGAAGAAGGAATAAACTACTCCAATAGTTTTCTCCATTTTGAAAGCAATCGCCCACACGGACAAAAAACACAAAATTGGTTAAAGGCCAGATAATAAGATTGGCATGGCTGGTTACTGAGCATGAAAACTTGTTTAGGGAGTTTTCCATATTAAAACAAATGTTAAGAGAAAGTAATTACCCCACAAATGTTAGATGACTAGGAAGCGCAGGTTTTAAAAGACAGATTGACCCACTATGCCCCTTCATTAAGGAACCCAGATTTACAATTAAGAACAACTACTACACATCTTGAGAATAATAATAAGTAAAATAATAAAGATTGTTTTGGAGGTGAAAGAGTGTTGGACAGAGTGATGTTTATGAAGCTGGAAAATGATGGCGTAATGATGAATGTTGTTAGTGCATACGCTCCGCAAGTTGGGTGCGTGATGGATGAGAAAGAAAAATGTTGGAGTGAGTTGGATGAAGTGGTGGTGGTGAGTGTACCCAAGGGTGAGAGACTGGTGATTGGAACACATTTCAATGGGCATGTTGGTGAAGGGAACAGAGGGGATGAGTAAGTGATGGGCAGGTATTGTGTTAAGGAGAGGAATGCAGAAGGCCAGATGTAGTGGATTTTGTGAAAAGGATGGACATGGCTGTGGTTAATATGTATTTTAAGAAGAGGGAGGAGCATAGGGTGACATACAAGAGTGGAGGAAGATGCACACAGGTGGATTATATCCTATGCAGGAGGGCCAGTCTGAAGGTGATTGGAGACTGTAAAGTGGTGACAGGGGAAAGTGTAGTTAGGCAGCATAGAATGGTGGTCTGTAGGATGATGTTGGTGATCAAGAGGAGGAGGACTAGTATGAGTGCAGTGCCATGGATCCAATGGTGGAAGCTGAAAAAGGGTGATTGGGAGGTGGAGTTCAGGGAAGAGTTAAAACAGGCATTGGGGGGCAGTGAAGAGTTACCGAATAGCTGGTTAACCACAGCAGAGATGGTAAGGGAGACTGCTAGAAAGGTGCTTGGTATGACATCTGGACAGAGGAAGGAGGACAGGGAGACCTGGTGGTGGAATGAGGAAGTATAGGAGAGTATACAGAGGAAGAGGTTGGCAAAGAAGAAGTGGGATTGTCAGAGAGATGAAGAAAGTAGACAAGAGTATAAGGAGATGAGGAGCATGGCAAAGAGAGAGGTGGCGAAGGCTAAGGATAAGGCATATGGAGAGTTGTATGAAAGGTTGGACACTAAGGAGGGAGAAAAGGACCTGTACCCAGGGACGTCGGGAGGCATACGCACTGTACTGATTTCAGTACAACTTATTTAGACAAGGGGGTAGCTTTTTAACTAAAAAAAAAAAAAAAAAAAAAGCGTTGGCTCTTTAAGGATGCTTGCTGGGTGGTAGCTTTTTAACTAAAAAAAAAGCATTGGCTCTTTAAGGATGCTTGCTGGGTGTTGTGGTGAAGGCGAACGGGAGCTGACGTCATGTTCAGCTGGCTGCGAGCGGGAAATTAGCTTGAATGGAGGCTGGAGCAATCGTTACTTAACAGATAGGAGTGCGAGCGGGAAACGGATTATCAGGTAAGGAGAGTATGTGTGAAACAGATCAGGAAATTATGGAGGTGTGTGTGTGTGTGCGTTGCTACATTATCTTTGGCACTCTCCTGCATTTATCGCACATAACTGTGAAGCAGTTTATCGTTTATGTTGAAGCTTCTAACAATCATTCAGGACTACTGAATGATTGTTAGAAGCTTCAACATAAACGATAAACTGCTTCACAGTTATGTGCGATAAATAACATTTTCACAATTCACTTTTTTTTTCTTTTAAATAAGTTAGGTTTCTAGTATTTGTAGCTATGTTTAAATGAAAGGCTTCATGTTGTCAGCCCTTTTCTGTTATCGTATGTAGCCAAAATCTTCAAAAAACTATTTGAATAAAATGTTTCTGAAAGGTCATATAATAAATTCAGTTGATCAGCCTTGTAGTTCAAAGGGACAAAGCCAAAATTGCATCCCAGATTATATGTGTTTGACTATCAGCATGGACAATACAAGGACTAGTCAGTTGAGGATGGGAGTAAGTGGCTGAAGCCAGCTGAAATATCCAGGGGATGAGAGAGGCTACCTTGAATCACTGAAATAGCTTGGTCAGGAGGTTGTATATGTATGGAAATACACATACATCTGACAAATGCAGTGACTGCACAGCATATAAAGCTACAGCTGGATGGAGAAGGGGTAGGCCACACTCCTCAGCAGCAGTATGACGCTGCACCAGAATCCTTGATCTCCTCAGTGGCCATAGAGATTAAGGTAGGTCAGGTAGAAATACTGAATGAGAACAGGAGAGGTGGTAGTTGACTCATATAATTAAGCCTTAAATATGGTAAAAGTTCACTAAACTTAACACTAGTTGTAGTATGCTGCCTACAGGAATAATCATTATTTGCAGACTTGTTTCAGACTTTCAAAGTCCTTAAAGGTCAATTCTAATCTCCATTTTATTTACCTTTCTAAGATTTTTATTCTATGTAAGAATTTTTTTTATTAGCAAGTGTGTAAATGCCCCCACATAATACAACAGGTGTTTAGGCTCAAACCCTGTATCTTTGCTTCAGGGTTAGAAGAGCCTTAAGTCCCTAACCACCACCATTTCTGAACTTTGTTCAGATTTTTATTTCTAACAGTTGTGAGCTATGGTGAGAACTGAAGTTGTATTCCCCAGTTGTGGTGAGAAGTGAGAACTGAAGTTGTATTTCCCCCATTATTATTTTTGTTGTTTGTCCAGGTTTTTGTGCTAAGGTGTGAAGTGAGAACTGAATTTGTATTCCCTCATTATTGCTTTTGTTTGTCCAGGTTTTTTGTGCTAAGAGGTTGAGAGCTATCTAATGGCCATTAAGTTTCAGTCTTCGTATTTTTCAAACTGCTGATTTAGCATAGTGATATGTTGCACTGACTGTAGTGCATATGGTTCTGGGTTCAAGCCATGCATGGTGGTAACACAGCATTTTATTCTAGCAACTTTCCAAAATTATACAAGCAATGTTTAAAATGTGTCCCTGGTTTTTGGGCTTTTGTCCACCCCCCCCCCCCAATGAATGTTGGCTTTTTCCAGATTTCTTGTGCTGCAAAGTTCAGAGATACAGCTGAGTGTCGAATACATTTTACAAGGAGCTGAGAGCTACAGGGGAACTAAAGTTTAGTGTTGCTTATGCTGAGTCTACTTATATTGTTAATAACACAACAGGTAGTGTACTTGCTTTTGATGCAGAAGGCTGTGGGTTCTTCTCCCACAGTAGGTAATTGCATTGCTGATACTGTACTGTGTTGTGAATGGGGTGGATGCTGTAGTCCTTTTTGGCGAAGATATCTAGTAGTAACTATGAACTTGTTATCAGTTTGCCATCCATTCGCTATTGTAATATTACTAGCGTATCACTTTTTTTAATGCAACACAGGCAATTTATTCCTCAAGGGCAACAGGCACTTTATTTGTAGATGAAACAATGAAATATAAAGTTGTTTGCTAGCAGCAACCTCTTCATTAGCTACAGATTTCTTTAATGTGGAATTGTGTAGATGGCTTTTTTACTAGTTCAGAGATTGTGCATATTTACTGATACTGGTGGACTGTAGAAGTTTGAGTAAACTTTTATGATGGAAATGTTCTGAATTGGGCTGTTTTGTCATTATTGGTGCACGCATTTTGTTTCATTGTTTACTGGAAAAATGTTCAAAACAATAAATTTAAAATGCTAACAACTATACTGTATTGTACAAGCAATATAATTTAATACAATCAGGAAGGTGTATCAAAGAGCACGTGTACGTTCCATGTGCAAGGGGCCTATGATTTGAAAACAGCACAAAGTTAATCTTTATCTGTCACTGGCAAAATGTATTTTCTTTGAATGTGGGTTTCAATGCTGTTTCGATGAATGTGAGTTTCAAGGGCAGAGAAGTTTTAATGCTAAGTCTAGTTTCATTGTGAGACTGCATTGCTTTGTTTAGCAGATATTTATTGGTGTTTGTGCTGTAAAATGCAAAATAAAACTTTTCTTGCAAATCATTTAGGAATGAAGTCACTAAATAATGACAGACATTAAGTTTCAGACGTCATAACCTTCAGAAAAATGCATGCTAAAGCAAGACCTGTTATTCTGTCAACTGTCTTAAGTTTATACAAGATCAATTTTTAGTACTGTTTGTATGTTCCCCCAATATATTTGGCCTTGTCCAAATTTCCTGCATTAAGAGGTTGAGAGGTACGTGCAAATAAATCGCTTTATAGAATTAGGAATATCCAAACCTCTCAACTGTCCCCAATTTTGGCTCAAAATGTTGCTCGCCCCCCTAATAATCCCTCCGCAAAATAGAATTTTGGAAGAAAACGTGGAGGCTTTAAAATTATAAATAACAAATGATCAGAGTTATACATTACTTTTATTTCAGAAATGCATGTAGATTCTCTAATTTTGTCATCTGCTCAAGTTAACAGTGCTCCTATTAAAATGGTGTCCCTTCTTTGACAGGTTCCCAGCTGTATTGTCTGGCAATTTTATATTTTTGCATCACATTTTTGGTCCGTTTTTCATAAAATTGTGGGTTTCTGGCAAATTAGTGGCAAATCATTAAAGACTGAAGTTAGAAAATAATGGCAGACATTTGAGTTTCAGATTTCATGTCCTTCAAAAAATTCATACTAATGCAAGACCTACTACTATTCTATTACCTTTCTAAATTTATAAGGGCAATATTTTAAAAAAAATGTCTATTTTTGGGCCTTTGCCTCAGTTTTATTTGTGGGTTTGTTGCTCTCAGAGGTTGAGAGGTATGTGTGTGTGTGTGTGTGTGTGGTAGGTAGCATACCTCACAACTGTCCAAATTTTGCAGAATGTCCAGATTTTTGCCCGATATTGTTTGTCTGTTCCTCATAAATTTTGTGATTTTCTAGAAAATCATTGAGGGCTGAAGTTGCTAAATAATGACACATTTGAGTTTCAGACTTCATGTCCTTTAGAAAAATTCATACTAGCACAAATCCTGGTATTCTAGCAACTTTCTCATACTAGCACAAATCCTGTTATTCTAGCAACTTTCTAAGTTCACGAGAGCACTATTTAATATCTGTCCCTGTTTATTTTAGGCTTTGTCCATATTTCTTTCACTAAGAGGTAGGTGGGGTGTGTGTGTGTGTGTGTGTGTGTGTGTGTGTGTGTGTGTGTGTGTGTGTGTGTGTGTGTGTGTGAATGAAACACTCTAGTTAGGGGTAGCAGGTGGTTAGTAATTTACTGAAGCTCAAAACGTGTACCTTAGTTACAGAAAACAAAAGCATGAATCCTCTACCCCAAGTACCATGCTGCATTTTTCAAAGAACTGACTTTCAGGTTCATTTTCAATTCAAGGAACCAAGTTTGAGTGAATCTATATTATATTACTGAAGAGGCATTACAGCGAATGCCTCTTCATCGAAACTAAAAGAGCAAACTGTGAATTACGAGAATGGCCGTAGCTTGGCTGGGGAGGGGGGTAGCAGTTTGAGAGCTGTGAGTACAAATTTGAAAATCCTAGCTACACCCCTGCCTGTACGGATTGGCTAGACAGAGGGACAGAGCTGGGAAAGATGTGCAGCAGGTAAGGGTGATAAAGGATAATGAGGGAAACATACTCACAAGCGAGGAGAGTGTGCTGTGCAGATGGAAAGAGTACTTTGAGGGGCTGATGACTTTAGAGAATGAGAGAGAGAGAGAAGGTTGGATGATGTGGGGATAGTGAATCAGGAAGTGAAACAGATTAGCAAGGAGGAAGTACGGACAGCTATGAAGAGGATGAAGAATGGAAAGGCTGTTGGTCCAGATGACATACCAGTGGAAGCATGGAGGTGCTTAGGAGAAATGCCAGTGGAGCTCTTAACCAGATTGTTTAATGAAATCTTGGAAAGTTAGAGGATGCCTAAGGAGTGGAGAAAAAGTGTTTTGGTACCTGTCTTTAAGAATAAGGGTGATGTGCAGAACTGTAGTAACTACAGAGGGATAAAACTGATCAGTCACAGCTTAAAGTTATGGGAAAGAGTAGTGGAAGCTAGGTTAAGAAGGGAGGTGATGATTAGCGATCAGCAGTATGGTTTCATGCCGGGAAAGAGCACTACAGATGTGATGTTTGCTCTGAGACTGTTGATGGAGAAATATAGAGAAGGTCAGAAGGAGTTGCATTGTGTCTTTGTGGACTTGGAGAAATCATTTGATAGGGTGCCTAGAGAGGAGTTGTGATATTGTATGAGGAAGTCAGAAGTGGCAGAGAAGTATGTAAGAGTGGTACAGGATATGTACGAGGGTAGTGTGACAGTGGTGAAGCCTGCAGTGGGAGTGACAGATCCATTTAAGGTGGAGGTGGGATTACATCAAGGATCAGCACTGAGCCCTTTCTGATTTGCAATGGTGATGGACGGGTTGACAGACAAGATCAGACAGGAGGCCCCATGGACTATGATGTTTGCAGATGACATTGTGATCTGTAGTGAGAGTAGGTCCAGGTTGAGGATACCCTGGAGAGGTGGAGATATGCTCTAGAGAGGAAAGGAATGAAGGTCAGCAGGACTAAGACAGAATATGTGTGTGTGAATGAGAGGGTGGACAGAGGAATGGTGAGGATGCAGGGAGCAGAGCTGGCGGAGGTGGATGAGTTTAAGTACTTGGGATCAGTAGGTCAGAGTAATGGTGAGTGTGGAAGAGAGGTGAAGAAGAGAGTACAGGCAGGGTGGAATGGGTGGAGAAGAGTGTCAGGAGTCATTTGTGACAGATGGGTACCAGTAAGAGTGAAAGGGAAGGTCTACAAGAGGGTAGTGAGACCAGCTATGTTGTATGGGTTGGAGATGGTGGCACTGACAAAAAGGCAGGATTAGGAATTAGTATATTAGAGGGTCAGCTCAGGTTGGACAGTTTGGAGACAAAGTCAGGGAGGCGAGATTGCGTTGGTTTGGCAATGTGCTGAGGAGGGATGATGGGTATATTGGGAAAAGGATGCTAAGGATGGAGGTGCCAGGTAAGAGAAAAAGAGGAAGGCCTAAGATAGGGTTTATGGACGTGGTGAGAGAGGACATGCAGGTGGTTGGTGTGACAGAGCAAGATGCAGAGGACAGGAAGAAATGGAAACAGATGATTTGCTGTGGCGACCCCTAACGGGAACAGCCGAAAGAGAAGAAGAAAAGTTGGGGCCATCACCTAAGATAGTTTACAGGAAAGGCAAGAATATTAAGAAAATATTTGAAAAAAAAATAAAAATCATAATTTAGCCAGGAACCTATGGAGTAAAACGAGAAAGTATGGTAGCTGCAAATAATGTAGATACATTTATGAGACTACATATACGACAGTGGAGAACATTAATAGAATTGTTTCTATACCAGGCACGTTTGATTGTGATATAAAAGGGGTGATATACATTTCACTATATATGTCATACACATCATTCTATATAGGAAAAATGAAGAATTCTATTGCAAGAAGACCATGCCAACACAATTATGCTATCAGGAAAAAAAACAGCACTATTGCTCTTATTAGACATTCTGAGGGTTGTCTTGGTTTTTAAAAAATTGTGTTTTGTGCCCTGAAAAAAAGTAGCAATGACTGATAGGGGAAGCAATTTGTCTTCCTATTTAGAATACAGGGAAACCTATTAGCAGATACTTTTAAATACTACGCAGAGTCCAGGAATTAATGACCGTATATCCATAAACATTTACTAGCTCTAAAATCAGGAGCAATTTAAGATCTATATTCATTCTGGAAAAAAAAACTTTTTTCGCCCATTCAGAAATTATTTATAAATTAAACAGTGATTTTATTATATTTATATTAGTTATAAGATAAGACATCCTTTGATAATAGAGTAGGGAGACTACTTTGCCTTTATTGAGATTTTTAATTAATGTAAGTTTTTGATTGGTAATTGGGTGTATAAAAAAGAAATGGCTTTGTCGTGTGTTATCTGATGAAGTTCCATTATTATAAGGAACAGAGGCGCTTATCTATAAAACTGTGCCTATGGAGTATTTCTTGAAGTGGAAGTGTTTGTGTTGCTTTGAAGCTTTTTACTTTTGTTTTCGGTTGATGTGTAGATTTGCGATTCAGAGACACATTTTCTGCAATGAGGAAAGACCTCACTAGCAAATAATTTACATATTACACCTACCTGACAACACCCCTATACTCTCTCAACTCCTAATCCCGTATAATAATCTGAACTCGCTTCGCTCCTCTAGTAAACTTATGACTAAATCAATAAAGGCAAACAACACAGCAGGTTGTTCTCTTTTCACTAACACTATAGGTAAATGCTGGAATCTCTTACCTTGTGACATAACTTTGACTACATCCCTGCCTCAATTCAAACAGAAAATTAAACTGTACTACCTAAATCATTGGCTTTGTTTCTGCAGTACACCAGGCTAACCTTTTTCTTTCTCATACTACATCTCTCCTTCACTCTTCCTATTAGTATCTGTCTTATTTCTTCTCCTTTTACAGTACTAATCGACCTAGGTACATTCTATGTAAAATTGCTAATATGGTATTAACTGCTCATCGAAATGTGCTTCTCCTGAATCTATCTTGCATTCTGTGTGATGTTATGATTTTCTAATTTGTTACTTATAAACATTTGTAATATTTTGTAATGTACTTAGTATTTAGTGGAGCTTTTCTCCTCGGGCCTCTGCTGAAAATGGACATGTATCCAGCCAGACTAGCCCGGTCAACAAATGTAAAATAAATAAATGTAAAATAAATAAAATAAATAAATGTCTCTGAACTGCCATTGAGTACCACTAATACTAATTAGCATTCTGTCGTATTTAATACTGGTGGCTGATGCATCATGCTGGCACAGGCAAACCCAATTCTCTTCCCCCACCACAAACATACACTCACACACACACACACACACACACACACACACACACACACACACACACACACACACACACACACACACACACACACTTATGCGCACATACGCACATACACACACACACACACACACACACACACACATCTGCTCCTGTGTTGTCAGAACATCTCTGATGTCTTCTTTTCTCCTGTCCTATTAATTCATGAATGATTACAGTTAGTAATGCCAGAAATTAGATTTTCACATTTCATATCATTCAGTAAATGCATGCCAGTCAAAAGTCATTATTCTAGCAACTAAGTTTTTAACAGGAATAATTAAAATCTATTTCTGACTTTGTACTTTTTTCCACAATTAAGTTTTGTTTTGTGTAAATTTCCTGAGCTACAAGGTTGAGGAATATGCTCATATGTTCCCTGTCTCTCTCTCTTGTAACTCACAAGGAGTTGCAGGCATTGAATAATGCTCAAGATCCTCATTATAGAGTTTAAAAAAAAAAAAAACACTCCTGCACTATGGATTAATACTTGTTTCCTATGGCAAAGGAGCAGGTCAAATTCTAAGCCTTCTCCCCTCCTTCATAATTTTTTCCTAGTCATAAAGATTATTTATCCTCATTAAATCCCTGGTGTCTAGGTGCAGAGGGCTAATATCCTATGTGGGAGGTTGGAAAAATGCAGGATTAAAGTCCTTTTAATGCCTCTAAGTCACACATTTATAGTATCCCTGGTGTCTAGCAGTTGTCCCCAACCCACATCTTTCTTTTTTGTTTTATAAATGTCATTAAGGTACATTGGTAAACTGTTCTTCCTGGTGTATAATATTCCCCCTGACCCATGGGTCTATATCACATCAGCGAACGCTGATATATCAAACTTCAAAGTCCAAAAGCTGAAAACAGCGAAGGAACGGATCATCGAATTTTTTCCCAGGGAAAAAATTCGCCGATCCAAAAAAAAAAAAAAAAGAGTATACAGTCAAAATTAAGTGGGGGGCTTCACAGCTCACACCCCACCAACTTAAATATACCAACTCCGAGATTGCACCACAGTGGAGAAAACAGCAAAGCCCAGAGAACAGCCCGGCCCAGCAAAGTTTTTCCCTGGGAAAAAAATCACTGATCTGTTCCTTCACTGTTTTCAGCTTTCGGACTTTGAAGTTTGATATATCAGTATTCACTATTTTTAGCATTCACTGATGTGATATAGACCCCTGACTCTAAGTACCATTAAAGCATAATCTGTTGGAGTTCTCCCTGGTGTCTTGTGCTACACCAATCCCCATTACGTATAAGTGCCATTAAGCTATACGTTATAACACTTCGCCTTGGTATCCAGTAGTTCTCCCAACCCATCAATGTTGCTTGTCATTATAGGTGTATGTGCAAATACAACAGCCACCCCAATCCACACACACACACACACACACACACACACACACACACACACACACACACACACACACACACACACACACACATACAAACACACACACACACATACAAACACACACACACACACACACACACACACACACACACACACACACACATACACCTACCTCCTCAATTACTCCTCTACTGCTGCCTCTTGGGGAGACACACCGATGCACAAACACACACACACACACACACACACACACACACACACACACACACACACACACATATACACCTACCTCCTCAATGACTCCTCTACTGCTGCCTCTCAGGGAGACACATCGATGCACATACACTCACACATTCAGACCCTCACATACATCAAAACACACACACACCCCAACATTACCTGACCACTAGACTTGTCAACGATTTTCTCTACCACAAGGGATAAACATGAGCTTTTGAATGTGTTCATTACTATGAGTGGCCAGGAGAGGCCATGCTAATTTACACAGAGTGATTCTGTAAATGTAAATACTGTAGCTTACCACAGGCAGTTCTGGGGGAGAACAGATGGGTAATTTGCATATCCCTATCCCTAGAAATGCCTCATTGGCATCGCACAAGATCACAGAGACAGCCCACTGTAGTGCTGTATGTCTTTATGCAACAACACCATAATAGGACTGTCTCTGTATGCAGAAAGGTGTACGCATCGATTAATCATCATGTTAATCGTTCTGAATTCAGCCCATAGTATACTAGCTTTTTAAATTTAATTTTGCTCCTGCTTTTTTCATTCTTTAGTGATCACAAAATGTACTGTATACCTTTAACTGTGTTGTTTCCTATAGAGCTACACATTATATTATATTCCTTCATCCTTATTATGACAATATGTTATGCCTTTTTTCGTGACATTCATATAAAATGTCTTTTTTTTTTGTTTTGTATTTTGAGACATACTATACTCTTTCTGGATAATGGTTTGTTCGTTTAGGCATATCAACGAACACAAATGTAGCTGCACTTTACCTCAGGCTGATTTTCACTCTTTCTTTCAACTTTTTTTCCCCTTTCCTCGTACTATCAAAATGCCCCCCCCCCACCACCATTATTTTTTCCTTCTTACCTTTCTGATGTCACTTTCTTCCTCTAGCCATCTTCCACATATATCACCTTCTATTAACACCTCTATATCCCCTACTACCCACTAATCCTCCACTTTCACCATCATCTGAGCTAAAACTACTTTGCACATCCAATCCTATCTTCTTAGGCACTAACCCCGATTAACCAAACAGTGTATTATGTTCTACTTCTAATAATACAAAAGTAGCACTTTTCAAATTTATCAAATACTCTGCACTTCTTTGATTGTCCAGAGTTATCTGCTTTTGAAAGTTTATAAAAATATTTGAACTTTGTAACAATGTGCAAATACTTCTATTTTTGTACTTTATTAATGTCAGTGCTACTGGAGCTTTTCTTACTGGGACTCCACAGAAAATAGGGATGCAATCCCAGTCGAACTTTACTGTAAACAAATGTAAATTAAAAAAAAACAGATAATCCATAAAGGTTAGGTCAGCTTACCATGTCCATTTGCTTATGCCAGTCTTGCTCTTAGTCCAACAGGTGTTTTTTTTTCAGTGCTACATAGGATCTGTCATCACTTCCACCCCACCATTAAGAGTGCTTTCTGGAATAGCTTTCAGTCAAAAGCAACACATTATACAGTTACAGTGAGACCCTGCTAAGAGTACCATATAAAAATGTTAACATCCCATTTATCTAATTTACTGTTACTACATCCAGTAGTTACAATCCTGTGTTACCACCTTGGATTACTTGATGAAATTTCTTTTCAACCATCATTTCATCCATCAAACAACTAAGCCACCAATTTACATCCTTATTTTATATTTAAGATTGCAAAAATGTATCTAGTCATGTCTCACCACCTAACATATAAACTCCTCAAAGGGATGCCTAAGCATTCAATGTATGCCCAGGTAACCAAGTAGTCATTTTAAATGACCCAAAAGATATTCCTACAGCTTCTGTTTGAAGGGTTGTATTTCAGAAGTCTAAATTAAAAACATAATGTTCTATGATACACAAGGCAAATTCTAACTTCTCTATTTATAGAAAAACTTAACACATGATGCAAGCTTAACATCACTGTCATCTCTATTCTTTGTATGGGTTATAATGCCTTCTGCATTGGATTGCGTAGAAATTCTATAAACCAACATCTTTTTTGTTTTCTGTACTTTTTGCATTTGTATGAAGTCATATTGTTGTTTGATTTTATTTATGACTTATAAGAAAGTTCAGATTTTGTAAAAAGTAATTAGCATTCATTATATCCTTGACCAAAATTCTCCTGTCTTGATAAATTATGTGTATCTCTGTGTAAAAAACTATTTGTTATTGTCACCACAATAGTTAATTTGTCAAAAAACTAAGAACTTTCTAACTGGCCACATTACTTAAGATCCTTTTTGTCTATAAAGGCTTGCTGGTTAAAACTGGGTCCACATTTTATAAAGATGGGTAAAGCTTATCATTTTATTTGTTGAATTGTAGTAGTTCTATAATCCAATGAAAAAGTTCTTCAAAACCCATTCACTGTTTTAAACCCAGCCACTTCAGCAGCATGAATAATTACAGTATTCCATATAGGGGATTTTCTAAGGCAGTCACAATCAGTAAAAACTAAATGAAAACTCCAGGCAAGCTGGAAATTCCAGTGAGTGAGCTCTCAAACCTCTTGAATCAGAGGCACATGGGATATATGCAAATTACCCTTATGAACACCAGGTGTTTCAGCTAATTGGCGTTTCTGAATGCCCATGACTTGTTTCGTTGTTTTAATGGGCAATTTCAGGCCAATAAAGCCAAATCCCACTAGCTGTGGATATGCATATTTCGGCCTTGTTATGGCCTCATCAGCACAGCACAAGCAGAGTGTTTGACTAAAAATAAGAAACACAGGGCTGTTATACCCAGTTGATGTCCATTATCATTAGGGTGACTGCAAAATATCCCAAATAACAAACTAAACCAATGAGTGAGAAGGTCACACAAAATAATTAATAAAAATTAAATGAAAACTCCAGGCAAGCTGGGTGTAATTTATTCCAACAATGGGAATGGCAGATCTGTTCTTCTAAATCTGCCTGACTCATTCATGTTTCTAATGTCCACAGAATTAAATCAATTTTCTCAGGTGACAATCTTAAAATTGCATGAAAAAAGACATTTGAAAGTAGTCTTAAATGAGTCTATCAGATATGGTCAAATTATTTTTAATATCTCTGGTCCATCATCAACAAACTTGATTCATCTAATACTTATAATCATTTGAAAGGATCGTAAACTGTCACGTGAGAATGACCTTTGCCTAATTTGTTTTTGATAACCTTATTCTCACTAGGTTCTTGGCTATTCTTTAATTAGCATGTGGGAATTCTCATTTTGTCAGTTTCTTTGTGTCATTTCTCCTATTTTTGATCTTAATTCTATCAGATATGGAAATACGTTTTCTCCCTTTTTTTCTTTTGTGGCCCCCTTTTCATGCAGTTACATTTTGTTTTGAAAAATAAATCGTTCAGTGTCATTATTTACAGTAGTTACAATCCCATGATGGGACATTTTCATACAGTTTTCACAACAACAGTAATGCTTTTTTTTTTCATCTTAGTTATACAACGCAATATGTTGTTGGGTATTTATTTAATAAATTCTCACTATTTAGGATTGCATATCATTAAACAATCTTATATTTCTCCTGATATGACATACAATTTGTCTGAGATAAAATTGGACAAGTCATTGTTCAAGTTAAATCCCATTAACCACCACAATTTTCAAAACAGTAGCTCAACTCCGGCACTTTAGAATTCCCCTGGGGAAGAAAGTGAAATAATGAGGGATAGCCTGCTTGCCCCCATCCAAGGGAATGAGTCAAGGAGCACATGCCCAAAGAAAGGAATCTGTGCAATATTATTAGTTATCACTTTAGGTACTTACCATTCAAGGCAACAGGCCACTGCGGGCATATATCTCACAGAAAAGGGAGATATGTCCTTCAGTTATGCCCTTTGCATGCCAATCCTTATAGACATTTCAGACACAAACAAAGAGAACTGGCAGGGCTTAAACAGGTTCCCACTGATGCCCTGAGCAAGATGATTAAAAAAAGTCTCACCGCCCAACGTTTGCCCCTAGGGAGAAGAAACTAGCCATATGACTTTTGCCTCCCTGTGGAATGAATGGGTAATAGAATTAATTAAATGCCTGATGGGCACTGACGATCAATGAGCAAAAAATACAAAAGGTCATATCTGGTAGATTGATTAAAACAGTAGAGATGCAGTGGCATAGGGCTGATGACCAGATGACTAGGGAGAGAAAAAAGCATATTAAGTTTAAAAATACATTCAGCAACTAGAAAAGCACAGCTGGCCTCTTCCTGTATGAGACCATCTCCATGAATGGATAAACAACATACTTACACTCTCTACTAATCCTAATAATGCCACAACAATGTCAGTCTTTGGAAAGAATGCAGACTGCATCTTTTAGAGTTTTAAGTTCACAGTCAAACCACCGGAAATTTGTATGAACACTTACATGATAGACAAGAACTTGTAAAATCATATCGACTGATGTTATAGCAGCATTTCTTTAGGCCACAAAAGCCTCTCCCATATACACTCAGCAACAGCCAGAATTAACTGCTCTGTTTGAACGGTCAAGGAATACCTAGTAAGAAACTCTTAGATGTCATTCATTTACCATTCCATTGCAGCAGCTCTGAAGCACAAGACACCACAACCAAGCCAGATACAATTTAATTCCCAAGCTAAAGACTCAGCCTGCTGAATAAACCCACACTGGCACAATAGACCCAACATTTCAGAACCTGAGGCCTACATACTGAGAATTAGATTTGCCATTCAAGGCAACAGGCCACTGAGGGTATGTATCTCACAGAAAAAGGGTGACTTGTCCCTCAGTTTTGCCCTTTGCTCATAAGAGCTGAATGTTAACTTAAAATAAAATATTCAAAAAAATTACCAATACAAGGAAAATCTACACATCATATATGTATCCCCGATTACTGGGAAACAAAATGATCAACAGAAAATTAAAGGCAAGGCTACTTTTTCATGTGAAGCTGCAGATTCAGATAATGGGGCATTCCTGATAGTCATCAAAACGGGTCTATATTAGAACACCGAACGTTCAAAATGTCGAGTGTTCTAATATCGACCCGTTTTCAGCGAACGCTGAAAATATTGAAGAAACAGAAAACCTCATTTTTCCCTCGGGAAAGAATTCAGTTGTCCGTGTCTGTTGCTTTGGTATTTTCAGTGCTCTGGAGGAAAGTTACGGGTCGGGTTCAGGTAAGTGTGCGATTGTGTGGACGTGAGGGTTAGGGCGGGTTAGGTGAGTTAGGGCGCGGGTGAGGTGACTGTGCGATAGTGACGGACCTTAGGGTTAGGGTTAAGGTAAGGGGATAGTTAGTGGTGTATGTATAGTTTAGTGTAGGGTTAGGTGTAAGAGTTTAGGTGTATGTGTGTGGATTGCTGTTTGTTTGGTGTGCTTGTGTTGTGTGTATGTGTTTTGGAACAGCAAATTTTTTCCCTAGGAAAAAATTTGCTGTTCTGAATGTTCGATGTTTTTAATTTTCGATTGATAGGGTTCGATATTAGAACACTCAACATTTTTAATGTCCGGTGTTCTAATATAGACCCATCAAAACAAAATGCATATTCCATTTCTTCACAATATCTTATGTTGAAGTACAAATTAAGTCAAGCAAAATAGCTTTCATTTTTGGTGTAGTATAGAGCATTCAGACATACACAAGCAATGAATATGCACCATCAAATAATCAGTGTGTGTGTAAATATACATCTATAAAAACGTATATATATGTATGTATGTAGGAATGAATGGAGTGTGTGTGTGTGTGTGTGTGTGTGTGTGTGTGTGTATACATACGTACGTACATGTACGTGCTTGAGTGTGCATACACACACACACAATATATATATATATATATATATATATATATATATATATATATATATATATATATATATATACATACACACACACACACGCACACACACACACACACACACACACACACACACTCACATATGTTATATATATATATATATATATATATATATATATATATATATATACTTAAAATTTTGTACAACTGCATCATTTGCCTGTTATAAAAGATCCTTAAATGGCTTCAATTATCCTTGTCATTTCAGTAGACATTTTTATCTACTTTGAGATTCTGCAAAAAAAATAGTTACTACTCACTTTACCCCAGTTTATTAAATAGCTAGAGCTAGCAATATCTAATAAATGAGGTGATGCAGGGGCAAAAATATTTTTTATAACATTAAAAACTGTAGAACACATGAATTACTATACTAAAAGACTGCTACAGCAATGATGTTAATTAGAGAGACCTTTCAGCAGCTTTTGTGATGGCAAAGTAAAGTAAATCTGCTAAGCAGTACCCATTCTAGTCATCATTTTTAACTCAGTATGTGTTTTGCATTTCACAGTCTTAGATGACAGAAACCAAACTTTCTGATGCACCTTTGGATGTGTGATGATGCCAAGATACCCACAAGAACTACAAATATCCCTCAGCAATGCCTGACATTTGAAAGGAGAGGAATACAAGAAAAACATGAATGTAGTCATTTATATTCCAATTAAGCAAATATCAGATGATCAGACCACAGTGCAGGCCTAACGTTTAGGCATCTTGTTTTGCATGAACAGACTAGATTAGGAAAAAACAAAATTCACCAATGAAATGAACCAACAAGCAAGGAACAGTATCAAAAACGGCCAACCCAGGAATTAGCAATAAAACATCTTTATTCATCAGTTTTGTCCAACATCCATTAGACTTCATCAGAAATAACACTGAAAACACATTCCATCACTATATACAATCTTCCAACCAATAAAAACCTTTTTCCAATAATTCAGTTAAATAAACATTTACCATTTATTATTATTCCTATTATTTCAAAAGCATTTAATGTTTATGGCTTTATTCAACCCTGGAAAGCAATCTGCCTTTAATTTCAATTGCCATTCTGTCTCCTTTCACACAAGTCCATTTTTAAAATCACCTCCACTTGCGTCTACCTGAACACTATCTATGACATAAAACAAAACTTTTTAAACCTAAGCAAACTTCCAAATGTTTGTACATGGCTTTTCTCACATTCTTAGTTTTAATGGATATACATTTTCTTTTATTCATTTCTGTAAGGGCCTTGTAGTCATTCCAATGTAAAATGCTGAACAAACTTCGATTCAGATCCCACTACTTCAAATATTTCTCTATTACCTTAAATAATACTCCAGCTGTTTTTAATAACTTCTCAAATACAATGATTGTCAATAGACACATCTAATTTTTTACAAGAGATTTGTGGATGACTTATTTTTTATAATAGAGTCGTCCACTTAGGTTAGTAATAAATTAGTTGGTGAATTAAATACTAGTTTAGATTTTTTTAAGTTTTTCCATAGGTGATTCTGGTGCTAAGGTCGACTTTTTAGATATAACCTTACCCTGGAATATCAGTGAGAGACTTTTGAAAGTAAGGTACAGAGTTAAAAAACATTTTCCAATATTTATTTACATTTCAGGAGTCATCATCCCCTTTTCATGAAGCATAATATTCCTAGAGGCCAGTTTATAAGGGCTTCACAGTTAACTTCAAGGGATTCTGATTCTAGATGAAATTAGGTTTATTACGGGGGTTTCTGAACATAGGGGGTATGATGTGAATTTTTTTAATTAAAACTTCTGAATAGATTTTGAGCAAGATGGAAGAACAATTTCCCCCATTTTATCCAAGCCTTTGGTTAAGTATAGCGGTACCTCACATCAGAATGATGGGGACAAATATTATTCTGTATGTGCCCTATATGTGTCTATTGGCAATCATTGTATTCGAGAGGTTACTAAAACAATTGAAGTATTATTAAAGGTAATAGAGAAATATATAAAGTAGTGGGATCTGAACTGAAGTTTGTTTATAGAAAAAAATGTGAGCATTAAGAATTTATTACAACATGATGAAAATTTTTTTAACTAAATTCAGTACTGACAAGGGAAAGGGGATATATAAATGTAACTTTTGTTCTGTCTGTATGTATATTTATGAAAGGCCATATACTAGTTTTTTTGCATATTGATAGAACCTTTGGCAGTCATGAATGTTTTGTCAGTCCAAAGGTGTGGTGTATGCTGGCATTTGTTAGCAATGTTCTGCATTATACATTGAAATGACTACAAGGGCCTTACAAATGGATAAAAAAATATACTCCATTAAAACTAAGGATGTAAAAAATGCCCTATACAAACATTTGCAAGTCTGTTTAAGGTTTAAAAAGTTTTTGTTTTATGTCCTAGACAGTGCTCAGGTAGACGTAAGGGGAGGTGATTTTAAAAATGGACTTGAGCAAAAGGAGACCGAATGGCAACTGAAATTAAGGATAGATTGCCTGCCATCCAGGGCTGAATTAAGCCATAAACATTAAATGTCTATGGCATAACAGATTCATAGATTAGTACCAGGCTAACTGCCCTTGTGGGCCATTTTCAGCCTAGCCAGTTACCCCATGTGAGAATCAAACCCTGCACCTTGTGTTTGTGAGGTAAACACCTTAACCATTGTGCCAACATCCCACCCTATATAATAGGAGGTAAATGTTGATTAGTTTATTTAAGTGAATTATTGGAAAAGGGTATTTATCGGTTAGAAGACTGTCTATAATGATGAAATGTGTTTTCAGTGTTATTTCTTATGAAGCCTAATATCCGTTGGACAAAAGCGGTGAATAACGACATTTTAGCACTTATTTCTGAGTCGGCCATTTTTTATTCTGCTTATTGATGGTTGGTTCATTTCATTGGTGGATTTTAGTTTTATTGTTCTTGTTTTTCCACCTGAACATTTTTAGACTAGATTAGGATTTGGGATTGTTAACAGGTTACCAGTTTACTTTAAACCATCTAGAAAATACAATAGTCTATGAGCATCCTGTGTCTGCAGTATTTGGAATTGTTAGTAAAATATAAAATAAAAACCTTTTACATAGTACACTTAGCTAGAGTGTCCTCAATAAGGAAGCAAGAGGCTCACACTAAATCAGTGTTGCCATGGCAGCTTAGGTGGTGAAGAATGCTGAATCATTTCACAGGCCTTGTTTCTAGCATTTTATTTCTATCACTGCATCTGGAGTTCTGAAATTAGTCTGAAATTTGCTGCTTTTCTTAAGTGAACAGCAGTAATAATAGAGTCTATCGCGTTCTCTGTGTATGTATGTATATATATATATATATATATATATATATATATATATATATATATATGTGTGTGTGTGTGTGTGCGCACACACACACACACACACACACACACACACACACAAGTCCTATCTATCTGATTCTAAATAAAAATAACTGCATTGAAAGTACGCTGAAAATAACATTCTGGTCAGGTACTCTGATATTTTGCCCATCCTGAATGAAAGCAGCATTTTATTTGTTCACTCTTGATAGCCTGCACTCTACAGTGTCTCTACAACAAAACTCTAAAGATAATAAATAGAAAAGAATGACAGCTCAAAATGCCAGGTCTATGAAATATGTAAGGAAGCAGGTCAATCTGTCAAGCAATAATACTGCTGGAAGACGAAAGCTATGTAATAGACGTACCACATCTCAGAGGAGTACACACAGTGTTCCAGAAAGATCAAAATTACTCAATGTTAGATAACAGCAACTCCTAGGGGGACAATGTGAGACAGCAGTGTACAAGAAATGTTCTCAACTACTGTACATTGTGCCTTGATTATAAATTCCATCATGAAGTATGGCATTAAACAAAGTACATCAGGGCGTAAGCACCATTTGTGCATATCCCATATCACTGTACAAAAGCCACACCAAACAAAAGTGCATAAATAGTGCTATAAATAGTCTTAACACATGCCAGCATGTATATGTACCTCTGGAAATAGTTGTATTACCCAAAGTATGCCTCCAGTAACATGAAGCTGAATTATCTACAAACCAGTCACAGGCTTTGACAGAAAAACTTAGCAGGGAGGCATCATTGTAACTCAGACACTCCCTCTATAAAGTACTTACTAAAATGTATTCTAACAATATGTGCCAGAAGAAATGTGACAGATGTTATATCTTTGTCAAAGACAAGTCTGACCACTGAGTAATATACAGAACCACATACAGGCAGACAAAATAGTAATAAAAAGTAGTTAATCAATGCAAGATATCTGACTCAGTAGAAATAATTGTGACATCCCTGCTCTAGGCCAGTAATCAAGGAGCCTCAATCCTCACCACTGACCAACCGGTGAGAGACTTTCCATTAAAACAATGATAGATACACACAGTATTTTCAGATGCAGCTCTCTGCACCAAGCACAATTTCCCTTAAGAGCACACAGGGAGCACACTCAGTCCTGGGGCTGGGTTTCCCTCTCTCTCTCTCCAGGCCCCAAATAAGACTCCCACTGACACAGCTTTAGAGTTGAGTCCTCAGCCAAGTGTTCCAAGCCAAGTCCTCCACCACCCTCTCTGTGAAACAAGTGCTTTGTGTCCCTGCTCCAAGTAGCTGACACATAAACTCTTTGAGATTTCATTTTCAAACACACACACACACCTGGGAAAGGCTGATACAGATTTACCAGTTATGCCCCCTCTGACCAGAATATAAGGTAGATACTGCCACCAGAACACTCCAAAGCCAGCTATTCTAAGGCTCTTACCAGGGTATCCAATTACACTTAGTAAAATTAACACTTATACAAATGGTAGTATTTTGACCAAACACAAGACTTTCAGGAGCGGCCACAGTGTCACCAAATAAATATCAGTACTCTCGAAGGTTAAAATATTCCCTAAAATACCAGCCACAATGAAAAGTTTAAATATGTATTTAATAATAAATTTAATGTTGTTCTTCTTTCGGCTTTTCCCGGTTAGGAGTCGCCACAGCGGAACTTCGGTCCACTAATGATTGCCAGTAGATTTTTACGGTGCCAAGGTGCCAGCTCGATGCCCAACACCAGAGTTTGAATCACAGGAAATATTAAAAGTAACACAGATGGAGTGGTTCACACAGATACAGAAAAACACTACTTAACTAATTTCACTATATTTTCCTGACTGATCCAAAGAATTACTGTCCTCTAGTTCACTTACTAGAGAAAGACAAGATGATGTGGGTGTGTGGTCCTTCTTTGTCAGATTTCACAAGCAGACTGCCCTGAGACGTCTGTCTCATCTAGTATTAAAACATTTCAGTGCTGGATTACATAATGACATCACATACTTCTGGTCACCTGACTTCTGGTTCCACACTACTCCCTTTATAGAAACTGAGCCAGAATCTTGCACATATATATGTGTCATCATGCATATGCATACACAGAGCTTTGCTAAGATGTGTTATAGCATCTGGAAGCTATACAACCATTTCAAAAACTTCAGCCCTTTCATGGTAGCAATTAATTTGCCCCTAAGGACAATACAGTAGGATTCCTAGTCCTGGTTTTCACAGACATTTTGTCTCTGGCTGCAATCAGAACTGTAAGATACATTTTTATGGCCTTAACAAGGTAATTTAATGTCAGACTATTTTTCAAAGTTAGTTGGACTGAGACTAATGTCTTCTCTTCCAGTATCCTCTGTTACAATATATTCATTTCAATAGTTACAATGCAGTCTGACATATAGGTGCATTTCTTTTCTGTTCAGGACCCACTGGTACATTTTTAACACAAGCAGCTTTACAAATACATTTTCAACAGAAGCACCTGTACAAATCAGTTTGATATGCAAATGACATATAATTCTTTACAAAACTCCAGCTAGTTATGCTGGTATATGTTACACATCCACTGCCCTACTTCTCCTGGCATAGCTGGCACTACCTCACATCATCACAGCTTATGTTGTTTTATTTAGCAGATAGCGGAACTGGATCACGAAGACCGCATTTTAGTTATAGCTTACAAACATTAAAAACTTCACAGCCTGTTGTGTGACACTGAAGGATAAATCACAGATTGTACCCCAGATGACCCAAGTTCAAATAGTGGATCAAGTGCAAAAAAGTGGTCAATATAGGAGGACAAATGAGCAACCATTGCTCAACCTTTCTGGAAGGAGTGCCTGTCCGGTTCTAGCCACTTCTCTGTGACTTCAGTGTTAAGGCTGAAGGCCTATGGGATGGTGCCCATTTCAGGAAGGCCATGGGTTGTGTCAACCCAAGGCAGTGAGGATATCCCCTGTCCAAGCATGCAAATGACAGCAGATACATAAATAAGCTATAGTGGATAGGTTGTCTCTGTGGTGATGGCAGTGTACCTCACCAAAGGAGGGGCTAGGGTCTGCAAAACAAGTGCACCTCATGGCTGCCTGTATGATGGCCATGCCATAAAAGGCTATTGAGTAACTGGGGAATAAATAGGCTCTTGTTGCTCTCACCCCAGAGGGTACTGAAAGAGCAATGGAGCTTCCATCCCTGTATAAAACAAATGGGCAGCAAGGGTAGTGCTTGATGGCTGGCATTTCATGAGGGATAAAAACATGCAGAAAAGAATTGAAAACTATACACAAGTCCTGTCTCTTCTACCCATATTCATGGTAAAATGTTTGGTATGTTACATGTTAACCAAACTTGTTGCCCTAGTATCTATGTAAACTTAGGAAATCATTAACAAAAATTAAAAAGAGAAGAGCCCAAGTGTTAACAAAACAGGCATAATTTTTGCAATTGCTTGTTGCATGTCCACTAAAACCAAACTTGATACTGAGTACATTCAATAACAATGAGCTGACGGTATCTCCATATGTGCTGTACTTGCTGACTTTGAACAGAGAATGAGGCGATTCTTGATTACATGCCTGTAATACACAGACATTTATTAAAGACATTGTACTTATGAAAACACAAACCACCAGGACTAGGAACTTCAAAAAAACATCATCAACTATAGTCAGTTTGCAGATCAGTGTGCATCAGACTTTGACATTGACAATAAGTAAGTACAATCTTGGTAGCAGTGTTAGACAAGGTCTTTAAACCAGTAGACTTATATGAGGTAAGGAAAATATACAATTAAAGTTTTGAATCAAATGATCGCTTTGACTCAGCAAACTTCCCAGATTAACAAAACTACCATTTGCCATATAGGTGACCTTAAAATGGTTTAAAGTCTGTTATGTTCACAACTGTTTAGTCGGCCACATTTGGTCAGCTAAACAGATGGTCGACAGGTATGTGAGATCACACAGTTCTTGGGGTTAGAGAATAGGCCCTTTCCCTGATTTTGTGCAATCTTGAATTTACTATATATAATTAGCAGGGTGTGTATGTGTGTGTGTGTGTGGGGGGGCTTGCCCTATGAAAAAAATGTTTTTTTTTGTTACTGTTTTCATTTTTAGATTTTGCATGAATTAATGGTCTTTCTCGATGTATGTGTAGCAGTGTGTCAACTTCTTGGGGGGTTTTTGCCTTACATTGTCAATGTTTACCAGTCAGCATTAAGCTGTGTCAGACTTTTCAGGTAAACACACACACACACACACACACACACACAAACACACACACACACAAACACACACACACAACACACACAACACACACAACACACACAACACACACAACACACACAACACACACACACACAGTCTGTCTTTTGTAGATTTATATAAACTTGCACCTTCATAGGTTATGTAACTTGTATTGAGTAGTCAGATTGTGCACATTGTATTAGGTATTTAGAAGCTACATTTTAAACCATGTTTGACCATGTGTATAAAACAAAAAATATTTGTTAAAAGGTTTATTTCTACACTGGCCTAGACAAAACTCTGCTGAATCATTACAAAACTTCATAACGTAGCTAAAAATGAATACCTATGAGTTCTAAAAAAAAGACTACATCAGACAACTCCTTAAAAGTATGAAAAAAGGTAAGAACTAACATCTTAAACTTCTAAGAAAACTTAAGACAAATAATTCCCCAAACGTCAAAAAAATAAAATTTTTACCATTTGTTCCCCAAGGAACTACATTTGGACTGCTCTTATAGGCTAAAATCCAAGTAGATACGTGCTGCTGTGTTAGTTAAAATAATATATATATATGTATATATATATATATATGTATACACATACATATATATATATATATATATACATATATATATATATATATATATATATATATATATATATATATACATACACACACACACATATATATATATATATATATATATATATATATACATATATATATATATATATATATATATATATATATATGAAAACTGATGCCTGCATCTGTTAATTTCTCAACTGCTGACTAACAAGCAGATACCTTGAGAGGGCCACTCTGGTGCCTTGCTTGCTTGATACATTCTAACAATTTCTGAGTTCCGTTGTAGGTTGCAGTCTTTTATACTCAACATTACAGCATCCTTTACTGACAGCATGGAAACTGGTGTATCTCAGAATGCGCAATCCCCAGCAAACTGTTTAACATGCATCAGTAAGTGTTTTTCCAACTGAAAGATCTAGACTCCAATGTTAATAAGACACCACTGGTATCCAACAAAATGTATTCATTTCCTACAGTGAACTAAGGGGTTATGTGCATCTGCCAGTCAGCCAGTACTATGCATAACATAGATAGGCTTTTGTGCTTTGGGGATGATTTTTTTTTTATAGGTTCTTTGATTTATACTAGGGTAACAAAAAAATAGGGTTTTTACAAGACTAACTGTGCAACTCAACCCACGTTTGTCCCACATTCCTTTGACGCCTATATGGCAGGGTACATTATGTAAACAGGCATCTAGGAGTTATATGGAGAAGGGAGTATGTTAGTTAGGGATTAATTTACTCTCAACCTCTGTCCATTAGAGACATGGGGGCCAGACCAGCATTAGATGTGCAATTTCCCATCAAGTGACCGAGTTTTTTTTTTAATAGTATTCGAGATGAACTCTGCTTCATGTAGATAGGGAGCTTATTCCATAGCACAAAGATCCTTTGAGGCACGTATTTGTCTCTCCAGCATGTTATATTTATGTTGCAGGTAATGTTCAGGTCCTTGGAGCTAGTGTTTCTGGTGGTGTTTGTTTTATGGATGTGCAAGAGATCCATCAGAGATGGACCCGAGGATGCCTTATGGGCTAGACATAGATCACCTCTCAGTATCCCATAGGAGACTTACTACAGAGATAGGGCCTTTAGACAATCTGTGTAGGACAGGGTATTCATACCCTAGATTCTCCTGGTGAGGAACTTTTGAGGGCACTCCCACTCTTGCAAGTGCCAGGTTATGTACATGCCAAATGGGGTATTATACTCAATGACAACTCTGATAAGGGCTGAATAGAGTGGCACTATAACTTCCTTGGACCTGGATGTCATACCCTTACTTATGAGTTGGGCGACATAAAATAATTTTCTTACTATCTTGGCTGCATATAGTTTAAAGGTCAGATTATTGTCTATGTATGCTCTCAGTTCCTCAACTATCGGGTCAACTCTTGGGGGTGTTTATATAGGTTCATAGGTTCCAAGGGAAGTAATAGGATAGCTACCTTTGTGGGTAATTTTAAACTTAGCCAGTTTCCATTTTGTGCTCAAAATAACTTATCCCATGTGGTTATAGATTGGCCTTTCCCATCTTATGGCCAATAATTATACATTACCCCTAATGAGAATAACTGGGATCATGCCATAGATAATTTGAAGGACTCATGCATGGGATAAAGCATTTAGGAACTATCTGTGTCCATTAGTAGTACAGTGGGCAATCCTGAGGTATAAAACTGTTCTGTTGATGTTGCAGAAGAAGTTTAGATCTCTAGAATGAGTATTTCTGATGTCATTTGACTTGCTGATGTGCAGTAAATCCATCAGTAATGAGTTGGAGGATGTCTCGTATGCTAGACATTGGTCACCTCTTAGCAGTCTGCAGGATACAGAGAATAGTGGCAGAGCTTCGAGTTAGTCCATGTAGGACATGCTGTATAGGTCTTGTATCCTTTTAGCAAGGTATCTCTTTGGGCATTCCAGTTTTGCATGTGTCTGGACATATACATCCCAAAGAGGGCATTACATTCTATGACTGGCCTAATGAAGGTTGAGTAAAGGGAGGACAATGACGTCCCTAGATCTGGACACAATCTCTTTGTTTATAAGCTGTGCAATATAGAAGGCCTTTCTTACAACAATAAACACATGTTGGTCAAAAGTTAAGTCACTGTCCACATAGGTTCCCAAATCTTGAACAACTAGGTTAACTCTTGGGGGCGTATTGTCAATGTGGTAGTTCCCTGGGGTAGGTGACTTCTCACAGAATATAATAATGCTTTTTTTTTGGCATTTAGTTTTAGTCTGTGATTTTTGCACCAGTTATTTATTTGAAACAAACCTTCTTGCAAAATGGTTATGATGATGGGGGATTCAATGACTGCTCCTAGCTTATAGTCATGTGCAAATATATTCAGCCAGAGCCCTTTATTATTGGCTTTTACTTTAGAAAGCCTGACCTGCCTTTGACAAATCCAAACTGGGACAAGTCCAACATTTGGAGGTTTCCTATTGCCTGACTGATTAATTTTATGATAAGTCTTTCCATGGCTTTGCACATGAGGCTGGTCAGACTTATGAGCCTGTAATTGCCTGGGTCAGAGGAATGACTGTAGCTACTCAACATTCACTTGGTAGAAAATCTGCATGGAGGCTGAGATTGAGCAGTGTTGTTAGGGCTGTCGCTAAATCATGCTTTATGCTTTTTAACATTCATGCAGGGATAGTGTCAGGATCCATCAATGCACTTTTTTAGCTTTTGGTTGCACTTTTAAGACTTGCTCTTGTGTGATAGCTGAAAGGGAGCCAGTTTCAGGTATATCTTGAGGGACAACTGGAGGGGAGAGACGGGTAAAGTTAAAGCTAAAATTATCGGCCAGTAAGTTTGCTATATCTTCAGTCTCAGTGTAGATAACATCATTCACAATCAGCTCAGTGCATTACTACATTGTGCATAAGAGATTATGAACATAACGAAAAAATGTCTTGTGATGGTCTTTGGCTTCAGTAGCTATAGTTATTTTAGCCTCAAAATTGGCATTGGCAGATTTAGTTAAGCTCCTGAGTTGTTTGCTTATTTTAGTGACAAGAGCTCTAATGTTCTAGTGATATTAGGATTCCACTATTTGAGTTTGTTTTGGGGATTTGCCCTGCACTTCTTCCTTTGGGTACAGCTGCATTTATACACCTGTTTGCAGCCTGGTATAGTGTGGTAATGTACATTTCTGTGTATTCAGTGGAGTTAACTGGGTTTGGTGGGAATTTGAAGCTTGTCAATGTATCACTTTGGAGTAGATAGTTTGTCTTAAAGAAATTTCTAAAGGTACCTTGTGTGCAAGGTATCTCTGGTTTCAGTTTTATTTCAAAACAGACTGCTTTATAGTCAGACCTGAGAAGTGATGGAGATATGCAAGGAATGGTGCAAGACGCTCCCATATTAGTAAGGACAAGATCCAAGATGTTATTTCCCCTAGTGGGTACTCTGACATTGTTTCAGTCCATTTGTACAGATAAAGTCCAGGAATCTCTGTGCTTGTGTCCTAGTGGTGGTGTAGTTTTCCCAATCTATAGTTGGAAAGTTTAGATCACCTAGGAAAACTGTATTGGGATTAATACTGTGTGATTCTAGTTCCTTTAGATAGGTGTCGTGGCTTTCTTTTATCATCGAGGGAGTTCTATAGCTAGCTAGTATATGGTACAAGACCTTTTGGATGGTTACTTGGACATAAAGAAGATCTAATGCATCATACTGCTTTACCAGTGTTGAAGCGAGTCCCTCCTAGATGTAGACTGAGACACCTCCACCTTTCTTCCTCCTCCTTCACAGAAGCTGGTCTAGACATGTGGGAGGCATTATCATCCTGCACAAACAGGGTGGTCTCCTCTGTTTTAAATCATGTCTCAGTCAGTCCACAGATGCAAGTGTCTTCCAGGTGAGAAGAGTTTATAAGGTGTGTAGTTTCTTGTGCAGACTCCCTGCATTGATCGGAAAGTTCACATTTTCCTTTACTTATTTCTTTATGTTGATACATTTATCAGGCTGGCATTGCCTAATAAAGGCACTATGGGGGTGGAAAATGTCTTTGCCAATAACTGAAACCCTAGATGGGATAGATGTAGGCCAACTCTGGTGAAGCAGCATGGTCTGTCGATCATATCCTCCCAGGCTGTCAAATACTGAACCCCATTTGAATGACACCAAAAGTTAAGCCAGTTACTGAAGTCAATTATTTTTCACTCGTATCATGTCATCATACTTGGAGGAGGTACAACACTGCTCAGTGCTAAGTTCATACCTGCCTTGCCTTGATCACATAGTCTGAGAGATACATCATATCTCTCTTTATATAGTCCAGGGAAGTACACCTCAAGTCTCTGACACTGACATGAACTATGAGAGTCATACTGGTACTTATTGTTCAAGGACTTATATGCATGCAAGATCTGAGAGAACCTGGCACCAGACAAGCAACTGTCACTCTTTCCTTGCTCAGCCTGATAAGAGGCACAGCTGTATGTCTTACAATAGAGTAACCTATAGAAAGAATGTCTGGTTGGGTCGATGCCTGTTTCATGGGCTCAGCATCTGTGACTTTGGTATTCCTTGTGCTATGTAAGGCAGTAGGCAGTGTGCTTAGTGCCTGTGCTGTGTTTTGAAGTTAATCTTTGGAAGCTTAGTATATGATAGATTATGTTTATTGTGATGGCCTTGGAGAGGTGTGATGTGTGATGTACTGCTGATGATTTTAGTGTCCAAGTTTACTTTGTGTAAGATTTTTGCCACCAGGGATATTATAAATGTACATCTCTCACAAACTGTGCTTTTCTGTTTGAGTAACAGATGATCCTCAGACAGTATGAGACAATTCTTACACTGTCTCACGATATCCATCTCAATCAGGCTGGCTAGAGAAGTTGTGTGGAAATGGTGGTCCATGATACTGACAGGAATGGTTTTGGGGGCAGGGGTAACTATAACCGCTTTGAGTTCAGTTTTAGAATAATGTCTGGGTGGATTTGTTATGGAATATATACACTTCGATATCAAACAACTAGCCTGGAAACCTACTTCTGACAGAACTTGTTAATACAGTTTGATTACTTCTATATAAATATAAATTTGCCTATATCACAAATGATAATTCAATAAAGGTGTTTAAAAAAGCGGTGAACCAATTATAGTGAAAACTCACTAATTTAATACTAAAATCTGTGCAAGCAATTTTACCAAACATCTTTTAGCCTGGTGAGTAGTTTAAAGAGAGAGACTTTGCAAAATGATTCTTAAGTGCTTATTATCAACAGCCAAAAAATAGGGAGAGGATGGGAATTATGTTGTCAAATTAAGTGGCAGGCAACAACAGAGACAGTGGGTTTAAGAGCACAACTACAACAGGGTGGATGTGATGATAAAACAATTAGACCATTGGCTCTGAATTGACTGACCTTGGACTGCCCCAATGCAAAGACAAGTTCTGAACTAGCCTGCATGCACTCAGAACACAAGGATGAACCCAGGGCTTAATAACAACTATTAGACAACTTAAACAGCAAACATGCTGTGCAACTATGTACTAGAGTCAGTAATACATGCCTTAGGTAATGCAGATATAAACTGTTAAAATGAAATTTAAATCAGATCAATGAAAATACTTTTCTGTCTTTCTCTATCTACTGGAACTATTACAATACATCAGCAACAGTTTTATTGATGTAGTAATTCCAAGGGGCAATATACTGCATTTCTTCACATTGAGTTTTAATCTATGACTTTGATAGCAGTTGTTTGTGTGTGTTAGAACATCTTGTAGGATGTTGGTGTCATGGGTGAATCTATGATAGCTGCTAATTTACAGTCATATAGCGGTTAGCATTGCCGCCTCACAGCAAGAGGTTCTCCAGTTCGATTCTCGGCTGGGGTGCCTTCTGTGCGGAGTCTGCATGTCCTCCCTGTGGTCACGTGGGCTTCCTCCGGGTGCTCCAGTTTCCTCCCACATCCCAAAGACATGCAGTAGGTGAATTGGACACTCTAAATTGGCGTGAGTGTGGGCATGTGTATACCTTCTGTGGAAGGTTGGGCACCGGGCTGGCAACTCGACACTGTAAAACTCCACTGCCAATCATGAGCGGACAGATGATCCGCTGTGGCGACCCCTAACCGGGAAAAAGCCAAAAGAAGAAGATGCAAACATGGTGAGAAAGAGGCCTTTAACATTAGCCTTGACTTCCAAGAAGTACATGCCAAACAGGAGCAAGCCAATATGAAGCCCTGGGGTACTCTGCTGGTGACCGGTCACCTGCTGGGGATGGTCTCACCAATCCTGACTTCTTGGGTCCTATGTCTAAGCCAGCCAGCAATCAGTGAGTTATGTAGGTATTTATGACTAGTTCTGAAAGTTTGTCAACAATACCTGAGTAGCCAGGTCAAGGTATGCATTATGCACTGTTTTCCCTTCATCCACAACCTTCTTGACCCTCTTGAAGACCTTCCCTTAACTAAACCAAACTGAGATGGGTCCAGTATCTATAGGTTGCCAATGTCCTTGTCAATCATTTCCATGATAATTTGTTCCATGGCTTTGCATATATAAGTTGTCAAACTGATGGGTCCATAGTTCCCAGGGTAGGTTGATAAACAGGGATGACCACTGCAGCCCTGAATTCACCTGACATATAACCTGTGTTGAGGCTGAACAGTTCCTCAAGTGGTCCTGCTAGATCATGGTTTAGGCTATTTAGGAGGTAACCAAGGATATTTTTAGTGCCCACTGAAGCAGTGATTTTAGCTTTACTGACCACCACTAGGGCCTGCTCTCTAGTGATAGTCTAGGAGGATATGCCAGAACAGATTTTACGGGGGGGGAGTGTGGGTGAAGTTAGAGGTAAATTTATCAGCCAGTAGATTCACTATGTCACCTGGTCTCTGAAGGTTGTGTCATTTACCCCCAGTTCTGCACACTGCTGAGTACTACCTTTAAGGTACCTGACATAGCTAAAGAAGGCCTTCTGATTGTCCGTAGGCTGGGGGGGGGCTACCCTGACCTCATAACTGACCTTGATGGACTTTACTAGACCTCATAGTTTCTTGTTTAGTTGAATAAGAACAGTCATTTCTATGAGTGTTGCCCCTTCTGATTTTGGCCATGACTTTTTTCTTTTGTTATATGTTGTTAAGGTAAGGACAGCTAGTGTGGATTGCTTTTGGTGTTAGATCTGGACTTCCATCTAGCAGGTACGGCGGCCTCAATGCAGCCATTTACATGGTTGTACAAGGTTTCTGTAAATAATTCTGCATAGGTAACTGTGTTCTCGGGGTTTGGGGGAGCCATGAATTTTGACAAATTGTCACTTAATAAGATTTAGCTTGCTTTAGAATAGTTCCTAACTGCTAGAGGTTTAGTTGGGCTTTCTGAGTTGATTTTTATTTCAAGGAGACAGCTTTGTGATCTGATCTCACCAATGAAAATGTAACACAGGGGCGGGGAGGGATGCAATGCTCTCCCATGTTGGTGAGTAATAGGTCCAATATGTTTGACTGTCTGGTTGAAGTGCGTACTATCTAGTTTAGGGTGTTGCATATTTTAAAGTCCAGGAAATGTTGCACCTGTGGGTTAGAGGCAGCATCAGTTTTCCAGTCTATAGCGGGCAAGGTAAAGTCTCCTCTGAATATGATAAAATCCAAGAAATTATGTGCCTGTGAGTTAGAGGCAATGTACGTTTCTATTTTATAGAGGGGTAGTTAAACTCTCCCATGAATAGGGTATTTGCTTGGATGTTGAGTGCCTCTAGTAGATCTAAGTAAGAATGGTCATCTTCATGTGTCAAACAGAGTGACCTGTAGTTAGCCAGGACATGGCAAGGAAGCTTGTCTATAGAGTCTTGGATGTGGATGAACTCCAGGAATCATCCTGAAGGCACTGTAGCCTTCCACTGTCAGAGTACTTTCTACAGCTCTGAACCAGGTCTTGGTGATTCCATGGCTTTAAACCAAGTATTGGTACCTATCAACTGATGTGATGCTTTTTTGAGATATAAAGGTACCCTTGATATAAAAGTTTATTCCATTAAGAAAAAAAATCTAGAATCTTTTACAGTTTGCTGTTAAGTTTTCCTAGAAAATAACTGCATTCGTATCACTTATTCATACAGCTAAAAGCAACAATGGTTAGAAATATTAACATTTTCTTATTTATTTTCGTCTTGAAAATTGCATTAAACCTATTGTTTCTTTTGACTACACAAAGCCACCTTTTAGACGGAGAGCAGCTTAACTCTTTCAAATACCTTAATTACCTTTATAGTATTATTATGTAAAAATATATGAGTAAGCTAGTCACACTAATTAATATTTTTGAATATGCCCATCCTGAAAGTAATGACTTCCAAATGAATATTTATTTTAGTAAAATATGAAGTAACTTAAAAAAAATTCAGCAGTATTCTATTAACCTGATGGTGCGTACATTTCTTTTCATATATCGTCAATTTTCTGAAAGTCATGACTTACTGTTTTGTTCAGTAATATAAAAGGTACTTACACGCACAGCTTGAAGTGAAGTTTTATTTATTTATTTATTTATTTTGTTAACCAGGTTGGTCCACTGGGGTGGTGGCCCATTTTCAGAGGAGACCCAAGGAGAAAAAGTCCAGATAAAGAAAAGTTACAAAATTTATAGAAATTCTACAATCATTAGAATCTAAGAAATATGGTACATAGTATCATAAGGGTATACAATGCATACATTTGTGACATAAAAGAGATAAAGTAGATAGTATTATGAAATCATTTAATAAAGAGAGTCAACAATTAACAATGAGTCATTTGAAGCTGAGATAATAGACGTTGAGGGAATTCAAGCCATTGAAGTTGTTTTAGGGCAAAGCAATGGTGGGCTTTGTATGGAAGGTTACAGCCAAATCTGGCTATATGGTTGTATGTCTGACTGAGTTTAGTTAAAAGGTTTGCTTGGAGTGGAGAAAATAGGGGAATCATAGAGAAGGCAAGGGAGGAGGTAGGCTTGGGCAAGGGTGATTCTGCAGGGAATAGGTAAGAATTTTTTGTTTCTGTACAACAGTCCGAGTTTTTGGT
Source organism: Protopterus annectens (assembly GCF_019279795.1). Classification (NCBI taxonomy): domain Eukaryota; kingdom Metazoa; phylum Chordata; order Ceratodontiformes; family Protopteridae; genus Protopterus; species Protopterus annectens. The sequence continues at coordinate 1,207,266,759 of NC_056733.1, read as the reverse complement.
TGGTCTTTTTTATGGACTGTTGTATGTGAAAGTCAAATTTCAGTTGATCATCTATAGTGACCCCCAGCAGGTTAGTGTGAGAGTCTCCATGGATTATTGTTTTATCTAGGGAAGAGATAGAGAAGGAAGTCCTAAAATTGCCCATTGATTTTGGGAGGAAGAGGAGTAGCTTGTTTTCTGGGGGGTTAAGGATGAGTTGGTTATTGATTGGCCAGTGTTCAATGGTGTTAAATGAGGTTTCTGTCAGGGAGTGAATGTCAGTAGGGTGGTTGTAGAAGGCAATAAGAGTAGGAGTTATCTGTGTATTGCATTAAAGCAGGTGTGCAGCAAGCGGAGTGAAGGTTATTAGTAAAAATATTGAAGAGAAGGGGGCCTAAAAAACAACTGCATTCAGATTACTTATTCATCTACCTTTATTTTTATTTGTTTTTTGGGGTATAGCACTGATTGACATGTAACTTTTTCAGTTAATGTCACCTTTTAATGAGGGCAGCTGCTAGTTAGTACAGTTTGCAATTTACTTGTGAAGCAATATATAGCTCAGGTAATCCGATAAATAAAATCCACTGTACTTATCTTAGCAGCCTACTAGATACATGATGTCGATACTTTGCTAAAAGCATTTATAGGTTCATAGGTTGGTACTAGGCTATGGGCCCTAGGGCCTATACAAGCCTAGCCATAACAATTTCCTGGCTATTTCTTCCCACACTATTTACTTCCCTGGACCCCTATGTAGCAGGCCGACTGACATGATCCCCGGGGTGAATTTTCTTTCTCCCATCCAATCATCAAGGTTCCTTTTGAAGAGGGCCAAAGAGGTGCTCTGCTTGACATGTATGGGCAGTCTATTCCAGAGTCTGGGGAAGTCTCTGGGTCAGGAACCTATCCCTCCAGCATGTTTTGTTTATTGTGATGACAAGATTTAGATCCCTGGAGCATGTGGCTCTGAGGGATTGGAATTTCTTTAAATGTAGCATGTCCAACAGCTCTGGATTTGACATGGCCTTGTATGTTAAGCAGAGATTGCCTCGGAGTAGATGATATGTGACAGAGTATACCTGGAGTTTTTTAAGGTGGTCAGCATAGGGCATCTGCTTTAGGCCTGTGATTCTTTTAGTGAGGTATTTCTGTGGCCTTTCCAGTTGTTGCAGGTGTCTTGAGAGGTACATACCAAATGGGGCATTGTATTCTATAATGGGTCTAATGAGGGATGAGCACAGTGGAACAATGACCTCCTTTTTTCTTGATGAAAAGCCCTTAGTGATGAGGTGTGCCACATAGAAGGATTTCCTAACTGATGTGGCGATGTGATTATTGAAGATGAGACCACTGTCCATCTGTGTCCCTAAGTCTCTTATCACACTTTGTGTTTAGTGTACTGCCACCTATGTGATAATTCACGGGTACATGTTTTTTCCCAAAGGGGATAACTATACATTTCTTGGCAGTGAGCTTGAGCCCATGGCACTGGCACCAAGCATCTGTTTCTGTAAGGCCCTTTTGTAGAGTATCCACATCATTTGGGGATTCAATAATGGCTCCCAGTTTGCAGTCATCTGCTAACTTTGTTAGCCAGAGTCCCTTAGTGTTGGCCTGTACTTCAGAGAAGTAGATGTCAAACAAGAGAAGTCCCAGGACTGAACCCTGAGGTACTCCACTTGTCTGGAGCTGGATTTGGAGTCAGCTACTTTTACAGTGTGGGTTCTGTCAGTAAGCCAATTGGCAACCCATCGAGTAACGTAGGGATTACTGCCCAGCTTAGTAAGTTTATCTATGATTCCAGAGTGGGGGATGGTGTCAAAGGCCTTGGCAAGGTCCAGATAGGCTGTGTGGACTGCCTTACCCTCATCCACGGCTCTGGAGACTGATTCAAAGAAGTCAATAAGGTTCGGGAGACAAGATCGGCCCTTCACGAATCCAAACTGGGTGGGGTCCAGTGTTTTAAGGTTGCCATTGTCTTTGTTTATAAGTTCCATGATAATACATTCCATGGCCTTGCAGATCAGGCTCGTCAGACTGATGGGGCGGTGGTTCCCAGGATTCAAGGTGGATCCCCCCTTGTGGAGTGGGATAATTGTAGCTGTGTGCCACTCAGTGGGCACGAAGCCTGATGTGAGTGTATGATTAAACATGACCCTTTGGTGAGGTGCCAGTTCATTTTGTAGTTCATATAGTACACAGCCCGGGATGTCATCTGATCCCATGGATGCTCTATTCTTAGCTTTGGAGAGTGCGTTTTTTACCTGTGTGGCCGTTATTACCAGAATTTGGAAATCTTCCAGTATTGAGATGGGCCATTTAGAGGGTGAGAGGGGGGTGAAGTTGGCAGTGAATCGATCTGCCAGGATATTGGCAATATCCTTGGGATCAGTATATTTAATGCCATTCTGTTGTAGCTCTGAGCACATCTGAGCATTGCCATTTAGATTCTTGACATAGTTATAGAATGCCTTGTGGTTGTCCTTGGAATCTTTGGCAATTTTATTTTCGTAACTAGCTTTGGAGGATTTTATGAGGGATCTCAGCTTCTTACTGAGGCTGGTAAGGGAGTTTTTTGCATCCTGGGATTTTCCTCTTTTCTGCAACAGTTTTTCCTTTTGTTGTAAAGTTTGTTTATGGCAGGGGACCACCAGATTGGCTTCCTTTTTTTGGAAGAGAGCATCTTGGTTGTATTTGGGATGGCACAATTCATGCATGAGTGGATGTGCTCGTACAGTGCCTTAGTGTAGGACTCAGCAGTCGAACTTTCAGTTCCCGTCTGCATGGGTGTCATGAAGTTTGTCATTTCTGACTTGAGTAGCATGAATTTAGCTTTGGAGAAGTTTTTTTATGGAGGTTTCCTTACTGGGGGGTGGGAGTGGGATGTGGATGTTAAGGGTGATTAGCTTATGATCTGACCTGACCAACGAGGGGGTGACCATAGGTGTGAAGCATTGATTTCCCATGTTGGTAATGACCAGGTCTAGGATATTGGAGCCCCTGGTGGGACTATGGATTTAGCTGATCCAGAGCATTGGAATTTATGAATTCCAAGAACCGTTGGGCAAAGGTGTTGGTGCACAAGTAGTTTTCCCAGTTAATGGCAGGGTAGTTGAAATCACCCAGTATTAGGGTGTTTGGTTGTTTATTAATATTTTCCAGTATGTTTAGCCAGACTAACTACCTCCCTTGTCTCCAGACACTAATCCTCTCACTCACAAAATCTCATTAATATTTTACTAACAATAATGTGTGTGTAACCTTTTAGTTTAAAAATGCTCTATTTCACTTACCTTTATATATTTTCTGTACGTATATCCATACTTAAGTAACTAGGAATGTATTTTTTGTAACTAGGAATGTATTTTTTTTCCTTACTCATAAGCTAACTTGCTAATGTACCTGTGTTTGTGTAATACTATTCTGATGTGCCGAGCTTTTCTCCCCGGGCCTCCACTGAAAATGGACATATATCCAGTTGGACCAGCCCAGTCAACAAATGTAACATAAAATAAATAAATAAATGTTTAGAAAGGTGTAATGAGACTCTTAGGGCATGGTGAGGGATTTGTAGCAAGCATTGTGTTTGGAAATTAACCTGGTGGTGTGAATATGGACACCCCTCCACCTTTAGTGTTTCACTCCTGGTTTGGTAGCCGAAAAGTGTGGTAAGAGTTGTAGCCTGGTATTGCAGGAGGGCTCTCTGGAGCCAGACATGCACCTTTTCCAAGAGGGTGTTGGTGGCATAATATACTATTAATAACATTAATTTCCATAAGATTACCATTTTGCTTGAGAAAATATACTCCAACAGAGAAATACAGAATTGCAGCCATTTACAAGTAGCACTGACCACATACTCATATGTTGAAGGCCAATTGTTATAAACATGTATAGCTAATGGATACATGATGACATAATGTGTGATATCTTCTGACAGCATAGGATAAGCAGCTGGGAATATCCACCAAATAAAAGGAGATAAAATTAGAATTAATTCAGACTCACAAGGTAGCTGACACTACCTTTATAAAACAGTTCTGCTCTCACTTTTTATTAATCATTTGTAGTACAACATTGCAAAATGCCATGTTATTTGTTTTGAGTCATCTGTCAGCTATATGTAACATATACCAACGAAGTACGTGAAACAACAGATAGAAATGTTTGCTGGATACCCACAAACAACACTGTCTTGCTTATATAGAGAAGCTAAAGAAAATTTGCTCTATATCTTAATGGGACTATAATATAAGAATAAAAAGAAAGAAGTAATTTATAAAAACTGATACTACCAAGGTAATATTTTTGATTCTGGATCCTAAAATAGGCTGCTGATCATTTTTCTAAAGTGCGTAAATTAAGAATTATACATAAAACAAAGGGGTCTAGTGGAAGAAGTTTTAGGGTGGTATTCATAGTCCAGAGCTTTGCATTTTTGTAGCAGTGATCTGCAAAGAGTGGCACTACATGGTTATGCAAATCCTGGACTTTCAGGATGAATACAGAAATACGAAGGTTGTTTTATGAACATGCCTCCCCATTGCAAAAGCATAATCTGCTTAACTTTTAAGCAATAGGGGGCAGCTAGTATACTGTTAAGGGGCTTTACATGTATGTGCCCAAATCTGATTCATAGACATAAGTCTATAATGAGCTAATTTGCATATACAGTGTGCAAATCGTCCTGAACTTACACCAGTAAGCAGCAGTTTCTCTCTTCTTTTAATTTCTCTAAGTCTTTTGGGTTTCTAATACCATGACAGGAATGGACCCCATTCCTAAGTCAAATTATGATTAAAGTTCATGAAATTAGTACTGTTTCAGTCTTTGGTGTTAGCAGAAGTGCTTTTCGCAGCACCCGCAATGTGCCCAGAATTGACTCCTTCTGCAACTCATACGGAGTTACATGTATCAGTAACATGTCTAAGTACAATTGTACATTCTTTTTTATAAGACCCATTGCTCCTACTACTACTGGAACACTCAGGGTATCCTTCTTCCACACTGCCCTCTTTTCTGCCTGCAAATCCTGGTATTTTATAACTTTGTGTCTGTCTATAGATATGACACTGTAGTCACTGGGTATAGCAATTTCAATGATCAATGGTATTTTTGTCTTCTTTTCATGGACCACTATATCTGGTTTTCTTGCATCTATTTTTTAACCGTTGGTGATGGGTGATCCCATGTGATACAAACTTCATCATTTTCTATAATGTTTTGTGGCTCATTTTTTCGGTGGTTTTCAGCTACTTCAGTATTATAATGTTTGCACAATCCCCAGTGCAGCAGTCTTGCCACATTATTATGCCTTTCAGTATACAGTCCTTCTGCCATTAGTATATCGCAACCAGCAACAAGGTATAAGACTGTTTCCAATTCTGTTTTACAAAACCTGCATTTGTCTGCTTCTTCCACATGTTTAAAGCACTTTATAAACCAACATGTACATAGTCCACTGTCTTGGGTTGCTAATATTAACCTTTCATCTTTTGGTTTAAATTTACCTCTCCTTAACCATTCCTGTGTTCGATCCTGATCGACATAAGGCTGTTCCAAGATATTTCTGCATTTGCAACTATATTTATGCATTTTCCATATTCTTACCTTATCATCTGTTCCTTCACCTTATATTCTTTTTTTTGTTTGTTTTTTTGGCACATTCAGTTGCTGCCTGATTTTTATCTACATCTGGTTTGATTTCTATTCCCTCTTGACACCGATATGCTTCTGCTAAACTAAGCAGGAAACTCATCTTAGACTTATTCTCTTCATGTTTTAAAACTTTCACTAAGTTTGGGTCTTGTGAGATCAACAGATATGTATGCAGGCTCATGACTGCAGATCTATACATGTCATCAATTTTGATGAGGCCCATACCCCTTCAGAGCAGGGAATATATAGTCGTGGTATACATTGATTTTTATAAATCATTCGATAAGCATGAAGCATTTTTCTTGTTTTCCTGTATAGCTGATCCAATACCTTTTGGAGTCAGTCAGTCACTCCAAAACTGTAAGTTAGGATAGGAAGAGCCAATTGGTTTATAGCTTAGACTTTGTTCCTAGATGTCAGAGTTGTTTGATATGTTAGAGCTGTTTTCAGTATTAATTTTAGTATTCTAAAATATTCCTTACCAAGTTTTATTTGCATGTAATCATTTTACTGTTGATCCTTCAGTAGTTACCAAATATTTATACACTCCCTGTTGCGCAAGTTCTTTTATATCATATTCCTATCCCAGGCTGATGTTTCTTGGTGCTACAGGTTGCTTTTGCACATTTATCAAGACCAAATTACATTCTTATATCATCTGAAGAAGTTTTGACTACTTGCAGTTTTGCTTTCGGTTCCTCATCTGATGAACTATACAGTTTTAAATCATCCACAAAAAGATGAGAAGTCTTTACACTTTGTTTTTTTTTTTTCTGGGAGCCAAATTGTAGCCATGATGTAATCTGTTAAGTAGACAGCTTAATACGTTAAGGGCAAGTCACAAGAGCAATGGTGACAAAAAGTAACCCTGGAATATCCCCCTTTGAATTTTTATCCCTGGAATAATAATGTGTCCTTTATCAGGCTTAACTGCAAAGTGGTTTGCCACTGTTTCATGGTCGCTTTAATGTAATCGATCACTGCAGGGTGTATCTTACATTTTTTAAACACCCCTTTATCCATGAATGTAGGATACTGACAATTTTTTCTTGTAGTCTATCCATGCCATACTTAGATTCTTCCCTTTTTACAGATCTCCATTATGACTTTATCTAACAAAAAATTATCCTTTGTTCCATATGACTTGCTTTTGTTACCCTTTTGTTCTATTGCCATGATGGAGTTTTCTTCTAAATGACTATAAACTATGTCAGTATCAATTCCAGTATATAGTTTATGCATTGTCAGAAGGCAAGTTATTGGACTATACTTTTTAGAATAGCTTGCAGGTTCGCTGTTAAGGAGGAGTATTGTTTTTCCTGTTGTTAACCAGGTTGGTAACTGTTTGGGGTGTGCATATAAAGTGTTCTTACTTTTGGCTAAATCTTCACATAAAGATGTTAATACATTTATCCAGAAGTTAGGTACTGCATCTGGGCCTGGGTTTTTCTAATTAGGAGCTTTCCTAACTTTATTTCAATCTCTCTGTCTATTACTTCATCCTTTTTCACATCCCATACATTTGAACTTCTTATTCTTTCTTTTACTTCTTCTATCCATTCAGCATCTTTGTTATGTTCCACGGGATCTTCATAGATATTTCTCCAAAATGTATCTATTTTGTAATTTTGTGGTGGTGTTTCAATTGCCTTATTTCCCAGTTCTCTAAAAAAAAAACGTTTTTGGTCATCAGTAGATTGCTTATTTTGTAATTTTCCTTTATATTTATCAGCATGTCTTCTAAGTTTTTCTGCCTGTGCTGATATTTTTAGTTTATTATTTGTGATACAGCATGATAGATCCTGATCTGCTCCAATAAAAACATGACAAAAATTAATGTGCAGTCTTTGAGTATTTTTGTTAATCTGTTTTCTCTTCTATACTCGTCTACAGGGACACTTCTTGTCTTAATCGCTTTATAGTTTTCTCCATTCGATACTTCCATGATGGAATTTGATTTCTCCCCTTCCTTTCCCTTACTTCCCTGTGTTTTTGTAGTAATACTGTATCTGTTATTAACTTAGCTGCACAGTAATATATCCTATTTACTTCTTTTATATCACATGAATTTCCATGAACAGTCATAATTACTGTGTTCATTTGTTTTATCAAACTTCTAACTTTTTTAGGTTTTATTGACTTTCTGTAGATCATTTTCTTCTAAACTGAGGGCATAGTCTTTGTTCTCCATTTTCTGTGGGCATTCTACAGAAAGTTCCAGAGGATCTTCCCATGGCATATTCTCTTCAGTTTCATCCTGTGTCATCCATTCCTCTTTCACATGGGAACTCACTGGCCTATCACTCCACAGCACTGACTATGTCATAGTTGCCACAGTTTCTTGTTCCTTCCCTTGCTGTGCAACTCCAGCTGAACTTTTGGAGTGGTATCTTCATATGGCAACTGATCAGATGTTTCCCACACCACTGGTTTCTCCTTAATTTGGGGATCCATTGCTCTATCCTATTGCAGTGTTATCAGAGTTAGGCTTTCTACACTAAATCCTTCACTTCGCAGGTAATCCATAACCTCAGTTTCTATTTCTTTAACCTCTCCATTACTAATCCTCTTTTCTGCTATTCCTCTCTGTTTTATTATTTTTTGTATTGTAAAATGTTCCATATCCAGATGCCTTTGCCTGTATTTCTCTTCAACTATCGTTGGTGCTGCTCTTTTTGTATTGGTTAGTTTTGCTTTCTTCTTTGCATAAATATTGCATCATATTAAATCTCTTTTTCTTTCCCATGTCCATATTTCTTCTTCATAAGTCTCCTGCTCTTTCTGTTTCCAGTTAGCATACAGAGATGAGAGGGGAGACTAGTTGGGTAAATGTTTCATTTTGGGTGCTTATGCATACCTGGATATGTTACTGAAGGGGTCACTTGGGCATATGTTTCCTTTTGGTGCTTGTGAATACTAGGGCATTTTACTGAAGGGGTCCTTCGGTAGATGTTTAAATTTTATGCTTGTGTATACTACGGCATGTTAATGAAGGGGTTGCTTGGGGAAAGTTTCATTTTGGTGCTTATGCATACCTGGACCTGTCACAGAATCGGTCACTTGGGGAAATGTTTCATTTTGGTGCTTCTGCATACTAGGTCATGGTACTGAAGGAGTCGACTGGGTGAATGCTTCATTTTGTTGCTTGTACCTACTAGAAAATGTTACTGAAAGGGTCCGTTAGGGAAATAATTCATTTGTGTGTGTCAGGAAACTTTTGTGCATATATGATCAGACTGCTGAAGTGATCGCTGGGCAAAATTATTTACTGAGTCATTTGGTGGCAGTGCATACTTAATACAAACTAATGAAGGGGTTGCTGGGGGAAATAATTCATTTTTGTGCTAGGGAACTGCTTCTGCATACTTGGAAAATCTACTAACGGGATAGCTGGGGGCAAGTTCTCTGATTTCAACTCCAATATCAAAGGCAAAGCACCACATTTAACAAGGGATGTGTGTACCACGCAGATGCTGGAGTATGAATTGTAAAACTGCCTTATTAGCATACTACACTTTACAATATTTCTCATTTGTTGTCTATTTTTATAGTATTTTGCATTGACGTAAATGGCCTCTATGAATCCTGCTTGTGCTATGTTCATTCATAAGCATTGGGAATACCCCTATCTCATTTGCTTAACTGACTATACTAGCCTTATTATCTGAAGCTCCATCTCTTACAAAGCAACAGCAAAGATTTCTGAATCTGAATTGACTATAAGTCATCTCATAATCAACTTAAGCAGTTAAGTTTGGTTGCATCAGTAATATGTATGCAGAATTGTTAAATATTATTATGTAAGTTGTCTCTGGTTGGTCCTTATGAAAAAAAATTAGATGCATTCTTTAAGAATTTTATTTTTCCTTATCAATAAAATAGGTTTCTATTTAGTTGGCCTATGTGAAATTTCTCAAGCTTAAATTTATCTGAAGGAAAAAAAGATAAACAGTCTGAACCTCAGCTACTGTCTACCATTGGAATTCATTTCTGGTATAATATTTCAGTGTACACCAACAATGATTCATTTCCTTTAGCAGGTTCTTCCTTTCTTTGAGTTAATGTAATGTGACTGTGTACTTGGTATAAAGCAAAAATGCTTACAGTTAAATTTTCTGCCTTGTGTGTGTTAGGCATTATTTTTTGGTATTTTGAAATATCAGCTTTGCAAAAGTCGGCATCTCATAGTAGAATCATAGTAGAATCCATGAAATGTAAAGGCTGTTATTGATTCATTAAGAGATATCAAATCTAAATGGAGTTTATAGATGTAAATGAAGAATGCATGCTGGATAGCCAATGTCTGTTCATTTGATGAACTTAAAATATTTATATGAAAAAAAAGCTAAAATAAACACAGCCAATGGTAATAAACAGAGCAGCTTCATTCTAGCACACTGAGTAAATACTGATTTTTTTAGTTCTAATCAAAATTAATATTAAAATATTCTTTAAGTATATCTTATATTTTAGAAAGAAGTGAAGATGGATTGTGAAGCATTCTCTACTTCACGTCTACCTCTTGGAGTAAAATATGCCCAGAAGGATTTACTGCTATTATTTAATGTACATATAAAAAGATATTTAAAGAAGATTTTTAAATAACTACTTTGCCTGGAGTTCGTTTTTGGTAGTGTTCTTTCTGAGATTACATAGTTCACGAGTGTGCAGTTCCAAAAGTGCACGCACACACAAAGCGGTGACATTCATGCACTAACAATAAACTGTATATTGCACTTTTTTCTAATTCTAAAGCACTTAACGTAGTTTACTTTGTTGGTGGCATGTTAAGAGGTAGGAGAAAAAAATAGATACAGATGACCATGTGCATCTGTGTGTGTTTTAATCCAACTTTGTATATGTATCTATTTGTGGATTCATTTTTATTTATTGTTGGTCTTTCCAGGAGTGTAATGCTGAAAAGACATGGTATGAGTATGGAGGGGTTTCATTCATTGTTTGTGGTGCTATGTTTATGTTTTATATTTGCAAGTGGTGGTAAACAGGCAAGTATACTGTTTAACTAAAAGAAGTGTAACCCCTCTGTTGTATAATATTGATTTACTCTTTGGGGTAATCATTATATTCCAAAGAAGAAAGAATAAAAATCTCCATTAAAATAATCAAAAGCCTTAGGGGCCCCTGAAGCAAGTGTGCCTAATCCCTCTAGATATGAAACCGCATTTATATTTGTCTTGCAAAGTAATTCTTAATGTTATTAAAAAAAACATGACCAGAGCACACAGTTAAATATGAATTTGTTTTACTGGAGAAAATAACTACAGGGTATTATAGCAAAGCATAACTATATACTATATTAGCCATCATTTTATAGTCACTGTTTAAAGTTTATTTTAACTGTTGGCTTATTTAATGAGACATTAAGTCTGGCAATATTTAAACTTTCTGGGGTTTACAGCAGTTCAGGTGCAAATGTTTATATATAATGCAATTCATTTCAACAAGACATTGTGATTTTATATATATATATATATATATATATATATATATATATATATATATATATATATCTATAGTGCTACTGTAAAGGTATGACTATATACTTTTACTTGACATGCTTTTGTGTAATGTGAACCAGTTCAGTATGAGACTATGTTAACATTTTCTAATACTGCATTGTCAGGGATAACACTAATGCTTAATTCAACAGTGTTAATTTACATTGAATCTTGCATTACATTGCACTACTAGAGCTTTTGTTCCTGGGCCACCGATGAAAAGAGGTTCTATACCCAGTCAGACTTCCCCAGTCAACAAATGAAAACAAATAAACACATTTAATTTTGATAATAGGAGTACTGTCTTTAATACATATTTTTTTTATAAAAGTCTAAGACCAGTGCATAAGAATCTCAGTTGCTATTATTACTACTAATATATATATATATATATATATATATATATATATATATATATCTATATATATATTTTTTTTTTTTTTTTTTTTTAATTTATGGGTGTTTCCCAGTTGCTGTTTGTGTAGTCAAATATAATATTGTCTGTTGAAGTGTAAAGCTGAAAAACAAACACACTTTGTAATGTAATGGGTATTATACTGATGAATGCCTTTTTAGTAAAAAGATAATTCATTTATTTATTAACCTGGGCAGCAATAACCTAAACATTTTAATTAAACATTCAGGGTTGTTTTCCCAGTTTAGTGCATATTTTTTCATCTTTACAATACAATTTCATTGACATATAAAATTTAAGAAATGCATATTTCTTAACTAAAAGTTACTACCTAATTATTAATGCTAATGAAGTACTAACAAATTTCAGTTTCACAGAGCAAATAATGATGAAGGTGGGGCCTACAAAGGAGAATTGTTTGTAAACAGAAAGTGGTAACATAAAATTACGGGGAGTGTGAACTAACCAGACTATAGGGGGTACTGAAGTGTATACCTCTCAACCTCTTAGTGTAAAAAATCTGGACAAAGCCTGACTGAATGGGGGGGGGGGGAACAAAGGCCCAAAAATAGGTACAGATTTCAAATACTGCTCTTATAAACTTTAGAAAGTTGCAAAAATAATATGATTTGTCTTAGCGTGCATTTTTCTGATGGATATCAAGTCTGAAACACAAATGTATATCATTATTTAGTGACTTCAGTCCTCATATCATCCCAGTAATTTGCCAGAAAATCATAAATGTTTTCTGGAACAGACAAAAAATATGAGGCAAAAATCTGGACAGTTGAGAGGTATGCTGAAGTGTAAATGCATTTTTGACTAAGTGACTAGAAGTAAACTTCAAATAAATTCTTAGTAATGTATACAAGTAAAAAGCAAAACCTTATAAGCCGCAATATTCTTAATTCCTCAGATTTCTGATATGTTATCTGCTTTGCATATTGAGCACAGATATTTAGAATAGTTTTTTTAATGACAAACTATTTATTCTCTTTTATCCTTACTCATATGCAAGATGAGTTTATGTCTACTCACAAGATAATATAATATACTTAAAGTAAGCAGACCAGTCACCTAAAATGGTACACATACTGACTCCATTATTATAATGTGTTGCTTATATTCTAACTTTAATTAGAAAAAATTTTCCCAAAGCAGCCATGCTAATTTGCAAGACTGTAATGCCATGGTTACAAATGTAAACTGCAGCCATGAATTTTGCAAGAAAAGGTATGTATTTCAATTTATTAATGTACTCTTAAAGATTTCCAAGCTTTTCTCATTAAAAAAAAAACATTGGCCTTGTTCAACATTTTAAACTTCAAAGACTGTAGCACATTCCCTTCTCCAGTCTAACTACAAAGGCGACTGATATTCAGGAAACAAACACACTAAGGTATCACATTAGAAGAAAAAATAAAATAAATGTTGACATAGTTGTTTAAAATATTGGTAGGATAGTTACTACAAATGATGGTCACTTATTAATTTGAAAAAAGACAAAAAAGAAAGCCAGTACAAATAAAATGCAACCTACTGTTGAAATGCATTAAAAACATCTCGTAGAGCCAGATACCGACATAAACCAGAATGCAAAGAAAGACATTTTGTTTTAACCTCAAACCTCATATTAAATTGAAGGTAAGGCCTTAAGCTTTCTCTGTATTTCTTGCAAATGACTAAAAATTAAAGATGCACCCTGATATACAATTTCTAATTTTGCTGGATAAGCTAAAGTCATCTTTATTCTATGAACCACAAAGACCTGGGTTAGCAAATTATTTTCTTTATAAGGCAATTTCTATTGGCGAGTCTTGACTATCATGATAAATGTCTAAATAGTAATAAATGCCCATTTTATGACTTCTGTTAAAATTAAGGCCTTATCTCTTGGATTAATAAAATGAAAAATAATTGGCACCAATGAAAGTCTGTCCTTGGTGTGCCTCTGGATCTATAAAATATGGATTTTTAGGATGCAACTCATCTTGCTCCATACAACATACAAAAATAAATAAAAAAGAGGAAAGAACCAAATAGTATGAGTTCTAATAACCAGAAATAACAAAAAGGAATAGGCTATTCCTCCTTAGATTTGCTACAAAGCCACACTTTACTTTTTCCTTTAAATTTTCTAGCTCTGAAATTTTAGCATGAATCTTGTACTGTACAATGTTTACCACAGAACTGCGATTATTTTGTTCTGAAATGTAATTACTATATTAAAGTCTTGTGGAAAGAAGTATTTCAATGACTTTACTGACAACATACAAATCACTTCATTGTCTAAATTCTAAAATTCTGCAATATTGTGCTTTTCTAATAGCAAATGAGCAGCCTTTCTTTACCTGAAATGAACACACACGTGTGTGCGTGTGTCTGCGTGTGTATTTTGTCACTTTGCCATTGTTGATCATCAGCCCCTTTCTGACCAACTGACCTATTCATTTCCCATCTCTGGGGACATTGTAAATCAGGAGGAGTTATCATTCAGGCAGCCATTAAGGTAGTTCAAGTTTTTTTTTTTTTTTTTTTTTTTTAGTTTTCTCCCCATCCTTACTGACAAACACCTAATGCGGTATCAGGGATGTGCAATGGGCTGAAAGAGGAGGACATCTCCTCACTTCTGCAAGCCTTCTCTCCTCAAGGCATGGTCATCACCAAGGAGTTAACACCACTACCTAGTGTGCCTCTGAGGGTGTGTAATACCCCACCCCTCTGAACAGTGGAACAGAACATTCACTTTCACTCCTCATCCTCCCTGCTAGGCTCCTCCAGTACAGAAACTACTAATCTAACCCCTGTCACCCGAGTCATAGCTAGGGCGTCATCCTTCTGTACCATAGAGCCAGACCTATGATGAATTCATTTGAAAATATTTATTTAGTTAGTTATTGTATTTATCCTTTCTCAGCCAGTTCCAGGTTAGTCTTATTAAGCTAATGGCCTCTTCAAGAAAGACCACAGGTGGTATTTTATACTACTAGCTAAATCTGGCCAGGGCATCAGGGAACATCTACTCTTTTGATAGGAGTGGTGGGATCTTTTACATCCACCTAAGCTATCATCTATTCAAGCAAATGGTATCACAGTTTAACAAATTTAACATCTCTTCTGAAGGATGACACACCCTCTCATGCTGCGCTGTACTGTCAGCAGTCTACCTGGTATGGGAAAAGAACCCACAGTCTGCTGCATCAATGGTGAATGTGCTACCTGTTGCTCCATTGACACTGTTATATGCTACAGACTGACATAGTTTCAATTTATAAAAGCAATGGTCTAGTAGAGTGTTTGCTGTGAAATCTCAGTCTCTAGTACATCTTTGTGTTAGAAATCTAAACTACTACAAAGCAACAGAACTTGTTCTAAAGTGTTTGCATGCAAGTCTGTTTCAAGTAGAGTCATCAGAGATGATTGTATCAAAACTTTGTTTCCTAGTCCAGTTACAGAAATCGGTACATTGGCTCTGCGGCTATTAATGAAAGTTCAGACAATTCAATAACTTGCTTTCAGCCTTGCCACTGTCTTCACTCATTTCAGACTTGTTGCATCCAAACCTCAATGTCTGAAGTGAACTTCTTTGTTTTTAGCAGGTAGAAAAAGAAGGAATTGTAAAGAAATGTCATGAAAATCACATGTGCTATCAAGTTAAAAATGAGTAGCTCGTCAATAATCCACACACAGAAATAAAAATACTGATGAGACGGCTTAGCTCAAAAATAAGAGTATATGAAAAGAATTAAATTTCTCATGAAGTTCGGTGATTTATTATCATATAGTGACCTACATAGTTTTGATACATGTTCTTGTAGGAATTTCCCAATTGTTACAATGTGATATCAGGTTACCCATGACAAAATGGGGACAGATAATATACCAGGATGTCTCCTAAAAAGCCTGCAATATGGCACATCAGGGTCACTGGAGTTACTATTTAACTATAGCCTTCAAACAGGCTTCAAGCCACTCGAATGGAGGAATGCAACAGTCATTCCCTCTGCACAAGGGTGGGCAATCAATGAATTCAGGGAACTACAGACCCATTAGCCTGACTAGTCTCATATGCAAAGCCACAGAAACAATTATCATGGAAATGATTAAAAATAACATAAGAAATCTTCAGACCCTAGACTCAACCCAGTCAAAGACAGACCATGTGAAGCGAACCTGATGGACATCATTGAGATGGTCACTAAGACAATGGATGAGGACAAAATAGTGCATACTGCCTATCATGACCTAGCGAAGGCATCTGTCACAGCACCCCATTCAAGCATTGTAAACAAACTCATGAACGTAGGCATAAACCCCTATGTAACGCTCCAGATAGCCAGCTGGCTCACAGATAGGAACCATGAGATTAGGACAGGAGAGAGAAATTCCACAAAGAGACTGGTAACCAATGGAACACACTAGGGCTCTGTGCTGGGTCCATTCCTCTTTGGCATTTATTTTTCAGAATTCACCGCCAATGTTAAAGGCCTCCAGATTACCAAGTTTGCAGATGATTGCAAGCTGGGAGCAATTATAGAAACCCCCCCAAGATAAAAACATTTCACAGGAAGGTCTGACAGACAAATGACTGGTGCCAAAGCCATGGCTTAAAACTCAGTGTCAAGAAGTCAGCCTCCTGGGAAACTGCCTCAGCAATAAAACACCCTTAAATGTAAACACAGTAGTCAGGGATTTAGGGGCTCATGTAGATGGGTTGGGAGGGTGGCCTAATGGTTAAGGTGTTTTCCTTACAAACACAAGGTGCAGGGTTTGAGTCTCGCAAGGGATAATTGGCTAGGCTTAAAATGGCTTGCAAGGGCAGTTAGCTTAGTACTAACCTATGAATCTAGATAGTAACCTGACTTTCAACCAGCATATGTCTACAGTAGTAAGAAAATCATTCTAGGTCACTCAGCTTATAGGTAAAGGCATGGCATTTAGGTCCAGAGAAGTCATCATTCCATTATACTCAGTTCTCACCAGACCCATCATTGAATATAATGCTGCCTTTGGTAGGTACCTGACCAGGCACATGCAACTACTGGAATGTCTGCAGACATTCCTCAGAAAAACAAAATACTGGGCACACCGACTCAAAGCCCTATCCTTCTATTCTATTTCCTGCATATTGCTAAAAGGCAATTTATGCCTGGCATACAAGGCAGCCTTGGATCCTGCCCTGATGGACCATTTGCATATCTGCAAAATGAACAGCATCAGCATTACTGGATTTAAGGATTTAAACTCTACTTGCGATTTAAATAGGACATGTATGTATCTCAGAGAATTCCTCTTCTCTGGAACAGGCTTCCCATCAAAGTGAATCACAGCCCTACCCTAACCCTATTCTATCATAACCTTTACTAGTGGATGGGAAATAGGAAATTCACCCCTGGTCTGACATGCATGTCTCCGATAGTCAAAGGCAGCAGTTAATTCATGCCCTAACATACACTCCTTAAAATTAACCTTTAAGGCAAAATAGCCCATGGGATACATTTGGGTTGAATGGCTAGGCTTATAGTGCCCCAGCAGTCATTTGCCTAGTATATACCTACACCTATGAACCTATTTGTTCACTTGCAGGTTATTCTTATGTTAATATTTTTCATAATTAAATTAACTCTAGCGCAGTTTCTATAATACCTTATTTGTATACTGGTTTAATTACTTTTTAAGTCTATTTGTACAGTATACATAGATTATTCCATATTTCAATGTTTCCTTTTAACTATTATTAACTATTTTAACTATTTTTGGATTTAGAGCTTTTCTCCTTGGGCCTCCGCAGTGAAGCGGCTTTGTTGCCGAACTGGACTATCCCAGTAAATAAATGAAAAATAAATAAATAATGACTAAACCACTGAAATGGATACCTTTGTGTTTAGACATTGTCATTTTTAAGTACTCCACAACAATCATGTCTTCCTTCTGAAAAATGTATGTTTTATAATTCCATTTATATATTCTATTATCATTCAGACCAAAAATAAATAAACAGACCCATATTCTTTAACCTTTGACTGAAAAAAAAAACATGCTGTTAAACATACTAAGAATCAAACACTTATTCAAATCCACATTCTAGAATAACATCATTTTCAGATAACTTTCTTCCATATGTCAAAGACGAGAAATCATAGCTTCATTGTATCTTTTTTTTTCATTATTAAAGTGATATTGTCTGCATACGACAATACTACTTACAGAAGTAAGAAAATCATTCTAAGTCACTCAACATATAAGTAAGGACATGGCATTTAGTCCCAGAGAAGTCATAATTCCACTATACTCAGCCCTCACCAGATCTATCATTCAGTATAATGCTCTCTTTGGTATGTACTAGATCAGGTACATACACCTTTAAATACGATGCTGCATATTGTACATCAGAAAACACCTTAAAGGTTAACCAAACAATGTTGATCAGGAGCTGGGAGTCATAGATAAATACTACTTAGGCACACCACATTCAAAGGTTAACAGCAGACAGTGGATCACGTCTAAGAGGACATGCATTCAGCATTACCTCTGAATCACCATCACCCTGTGCAAAGGCTGGGACATGTGCTAATGAGCACTGTACTATGTGCTGTTTTTCTGTACATCCAGCCTTAAAAGGGTAATGCTGAAGTAGGTCTCCTTAATTTCAGTGTCTGATAACAATCAGGCCCATATCACACCCTAGAGTGTCATATCCTTACACTGTTGTTGAATTCATTCCACAACCTTAAAAGAAAAAAACACAAAGCAACAAGGCTGCCTATTAGAGTTGCCAAATGAATTAAAGTTTATTAGAGTGCTTTCACACAAAGCACTAGAACAATATTAAGAAATGGACAAACAAGAATCCATAAAAAATATTTAAACTACAAAAAGAAAAAAATATGTTCAGATGAAAAAATCATTAAATTATCCTGTGGGTTATCATTAAAAGCAAGGTCAGATAGGTGACTCTCAAGAAAACTCTTAAGGCAGACTTTAGTGCAGGTAAGTAGGTTCCACAGACATAGCAGTACAGCTAAAAATAAAAAAATGAGCAGTTAACCAAAACACAGCTTCACTAAAAACATTTTTATTTAAAAGAGGTAAGCACTTTCTCCACCAAACGGTGGTACTTTGCAGGAGTTTAAATTTATGGTGATGGAAGTCATAGATGAAAGTGTTAGGTTAGGTGATTTGGAAAATATGACAGAAAGGAGTGAACTCCATTGGATTTTGAAGCTCAGAGCTGATAAGGGCTCTGGATTGAATGGGATGGTGTCAGTTAACCCTGTATTAAAGTTGAGAGAGCTTCCAAAGTGATTAGGGGCATGTATTGGAAGCCATAACACTGGTCATGTTTAAAGTTATATAGATGAAATTGTATTATTTACTTATTTGATTTATTTATTTGGTTTTAGTTATATGTTTATATGCCTTCAAAAAAAGGGCCATACACCTTTAAAATTTTTAATTTGCAGCGTAATGATGTAACAACGTACGGTACGCTGCCAGTTTGGCTTGGTTATGTGTCTATATTACCCGATCGAAAGTTTAGGTTAGTAAATACCTAAATGTCGACCTGGTAATATCGAAAAATAAAACAGTGAACGGCCGATTTAACATAGGGAATGAATTCCCTCAGCCACCAAAAAAAAATTTAAACCAAAATAAAGTGGGGGGCTTCACCCCCCACACACCCTCTAACTAAATATACCAACTCCGAGATCGCTCTACAGTGGGGAAAGGGGAAAAAAATCCGTATAACGGCCAAGGGAATTCTTTCCCTGTGTTAAATCGTCCGTTTGCATTTTTTTGCTTTTGCTATTACCAGAACGACGTCTAGGTATTCGCTAACCTAAACCTTCGATCAAGTAATAGGAACCCTTTGGCTACAACTTTGAATCGATGTACAACTTGATTGTGAGTAAATGTTTTGTAACTGATGCTAATTAACTGGAATTATATATACAATGCTTTATTAATTTCGTCTTTGCAATGGTCTGATGAAGCCACCAGTTCGATGGAGAAAGCGTTTACCTGTTTTAAATAAAAAACGTGTTTTTAGTGAGCCTGTGTTTCGGTTAACAGTTCATTTTTTTATTTTTAGTTGTACATGTATCTTGTTTGTGCGGTCTACCGTTTATCCGTTTGGTGATTTGCGGCTTTTGGTTCCACAGACATAGAACTCAGTATGCAAAATAGTGAAGATCAGAAGTTTACAAACACAACTGTGGAAACATTAAGAGGTCCTGGTAGTCCAAGTACAACATCCATGGAGGGGTGGGTAATACAGTTGGTTAGAGGGACTCAAGACATGCAGGAACAAATAAACTGACACCAAAATCTTTAAGATCATTTGAAAACAAATTGGAAGCCACAGCAGACTCTGTAGCATAGACACAATGTGTTAGTTTTGCACTAGCTGTAAACTTATTTTCAGGGAGCCTCAGGTGGTAGGCACTGCAATACGTAAAATAAGAAGAGATCAAACAATGAGCAAGTACAGAGAGATCCTCTATATGTATCCTACACTTGATCTTGATGGTGCTCCAAAGGTGAAACCAAGGTAAGATTATCATAGCCAACAACTGGTCTCTAAATACCAACCAGTTAATCCAAGGTCATGCATCTTGCAAACAAACTCATGCCTACTGCAAGCATAAAGGATACAGGAGAAAAATGGCACATATGGAGAATCTGTCAAAGAAGCCAGTGTCACCACTGCCTTGATCTTGAATATGTTAAGCTTCAAAGTGTTAGCAGACAGCTATAAATGAATGGTCTCCAAATCGTCAGCAATGGAAAGCACATCCATGTGATGGTGTGGAAGAAAGAAGTGCTGCTGAGTATAATCAGCAACAGCAGTGGTTTGCTAAGCCTCTCCCTCCAACAAGAGCCCTGAAAGGAAATGTAAACACTGTAAAAACACACAGGGCCTTAGATCAAACTCTTTGCAAACCACAATTTAGGCAGTGAAAACTAGAAGACTATAATGCCAAGACCATCCTCTGAGTACAGACCAGTGTTAGAGAATAAATCCTTCTAGAATCATAAAAGGGAAACCACAAAGAAAATGTAAATAGCCAATCAAGATACCATGATCAAAAGTGTCAAATAATGCAGAGATCAAACATAACCAGGACAGACAGAAATAATAATTTTGAGGCATAAGGAGATTATTCACAATAATAATGATGCCTGTCTGAATATGACGGTTAATGCAAAAGTGTGAAAAGCAGCAAAAAACAAACCACGTATGAAAAAAACAAACCTAGTATAAGCTATATAAAATCCAATATCCCCTCCATGTCAGTGTCATTGTTGTGACAAATCACATCCTTAAGGACACAAAATATGCAAGGGTCTATAAATCTGATGACAGCAAGATATCATTCAGACTGAGCACAAAATACATTCTTGATAGCCTTAACAAGGAAATGAAGAAATGAGGGGGGTGGAATTTTTCAAGTAATTTGAGGTCCAGAGATCATTTCTTGAGAACCAGGATAACAACAACCTACTTTAATACAGTTGGAAAAACCCAGTCCTCTTCAAGAACAGCAGTACTTGACAATTTTTTTTCCAATACATGCAGACAAGCAGGGACACAACAGGAGTTGGGTTCAGCACTCAAATTGTAGTTGTAGTCTTGAAATCGGTCAGGAACTCACTGGAACTGGGAGTGCCAAACACTGACCAAGATGAAGGGCAACCACAGCAGAGAAAGACAGTGCTCATGAAATTTAAATTGAGCAAACTTGGATCTTATGACAGCCTTTTAATTGAAGAATGGTGCAGGCACCTCATATTGATGAAATTAAAAAGCCCATCTGGTAGTGAGTCTGAGATGCACAACTGCCTGTCACATGGAACAGCACGGTGGGTACAATCTTATACCAGGGGAATAATGCATGTTCAGCTACTCACAAAGAGCATGCACACCTCCTACAACATCCCAAAAGTCATCCTTTTAATCCTCTTCACTGTAAACTCAAACCTGAGCCATGAAATATACACCTTCAGCAAGACATAGCACATATGACTTGGGAGTGGCCGATCAAGGACAAGCAAAAGAAACCTATTTCTTTCAGCAAAACATCTGGATTACCAGCACCATGCTCTGAAAATTGCATTATTGACTTTGTCCGAGAGGTTCAAAAGATTCAGTAAAACCTGCAAGAAAGACCCAGCCAAGCCAGGATTTTCGCTCTGTAATACCTTAAACCTTAATACCTTAAACCTCCTGTAGTGGAAGCCACTGTGATAGGTTCATACGTAGGTACTAGGCTATCTGCCCGAGGGCATTTATAAGCCTAGCCAGAGTGTGTCGGCCTTCACTGCCCCATTGATTAATTAACTGAGCCTCTGTCAAGCAGAGCTAATGAAGTGATCCCAGGGGTGTACTTTCTGTTACCCATCCACTCTTCTCTTGAAGAGTGTTAGTGAGGGGCTCTGCCTAATGTAGTTAGGAATTTTGTTCCAAAGCATGGGGAGTCTCTGTGACAGGAATCTATCCCTCCAGCATGTTCTATTTATTACTGTGGCGAGGTTTAGCTCACTAGAGTGCGTGGCTCACAGTGACTTGGATTTCTTTAGGTGGAGCATGTCCATCAATTCTGAGTTGGACATGGCTTTGTAAGTCAGGCAGAGATCACCTCTGAGTAAGCGATATGCCACTGAGTACAGCTGGAGGTTTTTCAGTCGGGCTGCATAGGACATATGTTTGAGGCCAGTAATCCTCTTGGTGAGGTGCTTTTGTGGTCTTTTAAGCTATTGGAAGTGTCTTGTGAGGTACATCCCAAATGGAGCATTGTACTCTATGATGGGTCTGATGAGTGACGAGTAGAGGGGCACGAGAACCTCCTTATTTCTAGATGCGAACCCCTTAGCAAGGATTTCCTAACTACTTTGGCAATATGATTGTCAAAGGAGAGATTACTATCTACCTGGGTCCCCAGATCTCTTATTACCTCTTCTGTATTAAGGGTGCTGCTGCCTATGTGGTAATTTGTGGATGTTTTGTTTTTCCCAAACGGGATGACTATGCATTTTTTGGCATTTAGCTTGAGGCCATGACTTTGACACCAGGTGTCTGTCTCCATAAGGCCTTTTTGGAGGATGTCCGTGTCAGCCGGAGAGTCAATTATGGCTCCCAGTTTGCAGTCATCAGCGAACTTGTTTAGCCATAGTCCTCCTGTGTTTGCCTGTACGTCTGAGAAATATATGCCGAACAGTAGGGGTCCCAGAACTGAGCCTTGCAGGACACCACTTGTGACTGGTTTAGAGTCAGACCTGGAGCCCGCAACCCATCTTGTGACGTAGGGGTTTATGTTCAGGCTGGCGAGTTTTTCTATAATACTCGAGTGAGGAATGGTGTCGAACGCCTTGGCGAGATCAAGGTAGACTGTGTGAACCACCTTTCCCTCGTTTATGGCCTTGGTAACTGTCTCGAAGAAGTCAACCAGGTTTAGTAGGCATGATCTGCCCTTAAAGCTGATCTGGGTCAGGTCAAGTGTCTGGAGGTTCCCAATGTCTTTGTTAATAAGTTCCATGATGATGCGCTCCATAGCCTTGCAGACCAGGCTAGTCAGGCTTATGGGGCGATAGTTACCAGGGTCAGTTGTGGCTCCTCCTTTGTGGAGCGGAATAACCATTGCTGTGCACCATTCTATGGGCATGTAGCCTGTGGATAGGCTGAGGTTGAACAGCGTGTTTAGGTGGGGGGTTAGTTTGTTCTGTAGTTCGTGCAAGATGCAGCCTGGGATACCATCTGGCCCCATTGATGCTGTGTTTTTGGCTTTTGAAGGGGCTGTTTTCACCTGTGCTTCTGTGATTTCCGGGACACTACACTTTTCCAGTATTGTTGTGGGCCCTTTTGAAGGTGAGAGGGAGGTGAAGTTTGCACTGAATCTATCTGCCAGGATGTTGGCAATATCAGTGGGTTCAGTATAGTTTGTGCTATTTTGCACTATCTCAGAGCATATCTGTGAGTTACCACTTAGATTTTTGACATAGCTAAAGAAGGCTTTGTGGTTATCTTTCGAGTCCTTGGCTATTTTTCTTTCGAAGTTAGCCTTGGATGATTTTATGAGGGACCTTAGTTTCTTACTGATACTGATCAGGGATGTCTTTCCTTCTTGGGATTTGCTTTTTTTCTGAACTAGTTTCCTCCTTTTGTTGTATAACCTGTTTATGGCAGGGGTCCACCAGACTGGTTTCCTTCTCTTAGGGGAGTGAGTCTTGGTTTTGCTAGGGATGGCACGATCCATGCATCCTTGTAGGTGCTCATAGAGTGCAATTGTAAAGGATTCTGCATCTTGGGCAGTGTTATCCTTTAGCGTGGGGGCTGTGAAACTTACCACTTCTGCTTTAAGTAAGGTGAAGTTTGCTTTGGAAAAGTTTTTTTACTGTGGTTTCCTTGGTTGGGGGTGGTGGTGGGGTGTGGACATCCAGGGTGATTAGTTTATGGTCTGATCTAACCAGTGATGGGTTGACCTCCGGTACGGAGCACCTGTCGCCCATGTTGGTGATGACCAGGTCCAACATGTTGTGGCCTCTGGTAGGAGAGTTTACCAGCTGATCCAGGGCATTCGAGCTGATAAATTCCAGGAAGCGCTGAGCCTGGGAGTTTGTACACAAGTAGTTTTCCCAGTTAATGGTAGGGTAATTGAAATCTCCCAAGATCAGGGTGTTCAGTAGGACCTTCATGTTTTCCAGTTTCTCCAGAAAGGCGGAGTGGTGGTCCTGGGTCATGGAGGGTGATCTGTAGCAGGCCACAATTTGCATTGCAGATTTGCCCGATGTTAGTTGCACGTGGATGATCTCAGAGGTATCAATGCTGCGCCACTAACCTGGAAGTGTGGGTATCCTTGATGAATATGGATACACCCCCTCCTTTTAGGGTTGCCACCTTTTCAAATGGCCAAAGTGGGACATTTTTGCTACAAACATCAGATTTTACAGGCCGACACATACCCACGGTCAGTACAAAGGATAGAACTTAACTTTTTTGCTTAAATGAAAGCTTATTCTTGTATCATTTTAGTTGCTTATTCTGTTTCTTATAACATTTAGGTATTTTAGATACAGAATAACTGTTTTTATGCAACTATTACATAATATATAGGAAATCATTTTGTCCTAAAATCTCAGGACATTTACCATTTTTAGAATTTTTTATCAGGACAAAACTGCCCAAAGAGGGACTGTCCCTCGCAAAGTGGGACAGGTGGTAACCCTACCTCCTTTTGTGTTTCAGTCCATGTTCTGTGGCCGAAATGTGTGGTATGAGTTGTAGCCCAGTAGTGCTGGAGTGCTCTCTGGAGCTTTGAACCAGGTTTCAGTTACTGCACAGATGTCGACATTCTCCATACTTAGGAGTGCTTCGAGCGCATGCATTTTGAGATTTAAACTCCTGGCATTGAGTAGCATAACCCTCAGGTTTTTACTTGTGCTGTTTACGGAGGTGGGTTTGAATTTTGAACCTTGCCTAAAAAAGGCACTATGGGGGCGGCAAGATCCTTGGCCAGTATTCGAAAGCCAAGGGGTGACAGGTACAAGCCGTCTCTTGCGAAGCAACGTGGCTGGTCGAGCATGTCATCCCAGGCTGACAGACACTGGATCCCCTTTGAATGACACCAGAAGCTAAGCCAATTGTTGAAATTGATCATTTTGTCTTTATACTGAGGTATCATTCTTGGTGAGGGCAGGATGCTACTCAGGGTCAGGGTCATACCCATCTGGGCTACATGATCAGAGCGCTCTTCCATGTCTCTTTTCATGTAGTCCAGGGAGGTACGGCTCAGGTCATTCACACCAACATGAACAATGACAGAGTCATATTTGTACTTGTTCTGGAGTGACCTGAGTGCTTGTGTTATGTGGCGGATTCTGGCTTCCGATAGGCAGCTAACAGTAACCTTCTCCTTGTCCAGCCTAATGAGTGGGGCATCAGTGTGCCTGACTATTGAGTCACTAATTACTAGTGTGTTAGGTATGTTATTTCGCCTTAAGGGCTGTGATTGCGCGGCACATTGATTTTGTGTTTTATGTGTTGTCTGGTTTGTGACGGGAGGTGCAGGTTTTGTGATTGTCTGCTTTGGAGCTCTCTGATGCTTTTGCAGGTTTTTATTTAGAGCCTCCAAGTATGATTTTGTGTATTTATGTGTATCTTTTGCCAGTGCTGGTTTAGTAGGTCTATTTGAGGCTGGAGGTGTGGTGCAAGTGTTAACCTTCTCCTCATGACTGTCTGTTCCAGTCTTGGGTGGAGATACCTTAGTCTCCAGTTTGGCTGTATAATTGCATCTCTCAGATATGTTAGTGTTTTGTGGTAGGAGGAGAGGGCTGTCTGTGTACATGAGGCAGTTGTAACATTGCCTCAGGATACCCAGATTCACCAGCTGGACTGGAGAGTACACCTGAAGTTGCCCTTTGGTCGTGCCTGAATAGTAGGGTGAGCTGCTTAGTCACTTGGTTGGTGAGGGGTGGATAAAGAGCCTTGCCCTGCTGGGCAGTCAAGTGTCGGGGTATATTAGTGCTTGCTATTAGGTCTGAGCAAGTGCTGGACTGTAGGATGCTTTTTGAGTGCTTAGGTTGAGAGTTAGACTAGTTTCAAGTGAAAAACTGAAGAAGACTTAGTGGAGCCAGGAATAATTTAACCCTAGCTAACCGGTGCTGCCCGGCGCACAAAACCATGCAACGCGTTTTTTAAACTACTAACTTCTGGGCTGGAACCACTCCTCCAGGCACAGATGGCTGCTCAAAGTTCCCTTCTCTCACAGGTGAACAGATAAACTTCCCTCTATCCAAGTAAGGTATGGGCAACTCAGAAACTTATAACAGCCCTGAATTCAGCACTACCCTGAAAACTGGACTATACTAGCTTAGAAAGGCAGGAAACAAGAAATGTATTTATTTATTTATTTTGAAAAGATAAGCCAAAAACAGTAAAAAGTACACTTAAAACAGCTTTAAATGACTACAAGTGATCAGAAAAGGCTATCACACTTTAGTGTGTAGCTTACAACAGTTAAACAATTTATTTAAACAAAAACAACTTTTTAAAAGTGCAGGCAGTCAAATAAGTACAATATGTGAAAAAAACAAGCTTTTAAATCACAATAAGTGCTGGAAAATCAGTGTTTAGGCGGAAAACAGTCAAGTACAGCAAGAAAATACAGAAAACTGATACTCAATTACTCCAAAGTCTCTCTTTTAAGTAGAAGGCTTATATCAGTTTAAGGCTTTCTAGTGCTTTCCAGTAGGTTAGTTACAGGAAAGATGGGAAACAAGCGTAGATGTGGTCTTTTAAACCAGAAAGTTGAAAGAGATGGACAACTTCCCGTATGGTCAATAAACTCTACAATTCCTGGGCCAAGAACCACTCCTCTTGTGGTAGACAGGCTACCTAGTACTTACCACTCCCACTGATAAGCTAGAAGGCTGTACTCCAACACAAAGGCTTTGGGGGCTCAGAAGCTTACAAACAGTCCTGGATACAGCAAATCTGTACCTGGACTAGACTAGTTATGAGAAAGGTGGGGATCAAGCACAAACATGGGCTTTAAAACCAGAAAGTTGAGAGAGATGGAAAAAAAAACTGCCCAAACGGCCAAAAATCTACAATTTCTGGGCCAGAACCACTCCTCTTGTGGTAGATAGGCTACCTAGTGCTTAACACTCCCACTGATAAGCTAGAAGGTTTCCCTCCAACACAGAAAGGCTTGCAGGGCTCAGAAGCTTACCAACAGTCTTGGATACAGCAACTCTGTATCTGGACTAGGCTAGTAACAGGAAAGGTGGGAAACAAGCACAAGTGCGGCTTTTAAACCAGAAAGTTGAAAGAGATGGGAAAAACTGTCCAAACAGCCAGTAGCTACAATTTCTGGGCCAGGAACCACTCCTCTTGTGGTAGATAGGCTACCTAATGCTTACCACTCCCACTGATAAGCTAGAAGTTTTCCCTCCAACACAGAATGGCTTGGGGGGTTCAGAAGCTTACAAAGAGTCCTGGATACAGCAAATCTGTACCTGGACTAGACTAGTTGCAGAAAAGGTGGGGAAACTCCCACTGATAAGCTAGAAGTTTTCCCTCCAACACAGAATGGCTTGGGGGGTTCAGAAGCTTACAAAGAGTCCTGGATACAGCAAATCTGTACCTGGACTAGACTAGTTGCAGAAAAGGTGGGGAACAAGTGCAAATGCAGGCTTTTAAGCCAGCTATATGCAAATGAAAAGAGTGGTATGTCCTTAAGGGGTTATTTACATATATTTCATGTGCTTCCATTACAGGAAGTTTAATACATTACACAGTGAAGATCCTAGCTTGATTGTTACCTTTTTACCCTTTAGTTTACAGGTCCAAAATATATTTCAATACCATACTTGGCCCAGAACATTTCCTATACTTACCTTCAAGAGGTTCAGAGTGCTTCCAGAACCCATACACTGAATAAATACAGATAAACAAAAAGCCACAGTGGTACAACGGTAGCATTGCTGCCTCACAGCAAGAGGTTCTCCTGTTCGATTCACGGCTAGAGTGCCTTCTGTGTGGAGTCTGCATGTCCTCCCCGCGGTCGAGTGGCCTCCGAAAGACATGCGTAAATGGGCGTGCCTTCGCTGAAGGTTGGGCGTCGGGCTGGCAACTCGGGACCATAAAAAAAAAATCTACTGCCAATCATTAGCGGACCAGAGTTCCGCTGTGGCGACCTCTAACCGGGAAAAGCCGAAAAGACAAACATGTGTGAGCAACACAATTACACCTATCACGTTTCAATCCACATCCATAAGCATGCTCAGTTTTCTCCTGATAAACACCACCTTGGTTATCCCTAGAAATGTAGCCATACTTAAAGTACTCTAATTGGTCATGAAAATTAAGTCAATACATGCCTAGAATCAAAACACTAAAAAAATGCTTTTACTGTTTAATTCAATCTGCCCTAATAACCTGTCATCATGCTTTATACTCTAATATCTGTAAAACATCAAGGTGAAAAAAATATTCACTATTATTGTACTACAGTAAGAATTACAGAGTATTACATATGAGACATTTATGTTACATAGATCATTAAACACAAAGCTTTACACACTTCTTATGGAAGACTGAGTTCACAGTATGTTTGGGACAGTAAATCGATAATAAAATATGTTTCCCCATCTGCACAAGTGGCTTCCCAGGTAAGGTAACCAGTAATAGTATGAGGTGGTGTTATGTGTTTTTTCTTACTATGTTAGTTCATTGTTTATGTTAAGTATTTCATGGCATTAATTACACATTCATCAAGATATTACTAACCATGACATACTGCACAAATGCTACGCAGTCTGTCAACAATTTAAACAGCTTACTGACATTCTAGAAAAACTGAAAAAATCTATTTTAAAAAATGTGTACGGTTAATTGGTTTCCTGAACATCAGTCACAGAAGTATTTCTGGATGCTCAAAAAAACTATTGCTGCTCTGAGAACTATGCTTGAAGAGCTGCATTTATTTTGCATTTCTTAATTTTCTATGCAACTTGTATATCACATAAAGATTTCACTTCAGTAACCACTTCTGACTGTGGTTCTCTGATTTACTTTCTACAGCTGGGGGGCTATGTAGTAGTTGTGCAACTTACTTTTTTATTGCTCAACATGTTCTATAGCTCTTAGATATTTACATAGTTATAAACTGAATGAAGATTCCTGAAATGCTCCTAACATCTTAATATGGCTTTGAAACATCATGGAATAAGAATAAAAAAAAAACAGAACTTAAAAAAATCTTGCTGTGATTAAAAATGCTTAGTCTGGATGCCTTTTCAATTAAAACAAATTATTTCTGGTAGAATTTCACTCCAGTAGTGCCCTACCAATACTGATGCATGCAATCTGAAGTGTTTTGTCATGTTACTAACCACAATAAAAAATAAGCCACATTTTACTTTTTATGGATATAGAACAATCTTTAAAAACATTACTCAATTTTATACACCAAAGGTAATTTTAATTCCAAAAAGAAAGAATGTGCAGATAAAATACAGTGTTCAATGGGTTGTGTCATGGTATTTTGGTAAAAGAGTCAGGATATGGTTTTAATGTAGAATCTACAAGGAGATCACTTTTTTCAGGGCATATCCTCATAACCATCATGGGAACATGCCTTTATATTCATAAAGAAAGCCATCAGAAAGCTGCATGGGGTGGAGGTAGAGGTCAAAGGTTATAATCAGTAATTAAATGAGCTGTACAGAAGGTATAAGTCATGATATTGGTGAACAAGATCATTTTGAGGAGGTATGAATTAGTCATCCTGAAAATGGAGGCCAAAGGGGAAGATGGAACACATGCAGTACATTGTAGAGACAGAGAAGTGTTGCTGACCCTTGAAATGGATTGTAGCATTTAATCTACAGTGGAATTCAATAGGGAACGGGACATATGGAAAAAGAGTAAGTGGGAAGGTAAAGATAGAAAGATGTACTTAAAAGGAGGACTAGACAGGCTTTGTCTGCTATTCCCAACAAGCAAACATAATTTTTTTCTGGCCAAAGGACTGGAGACATATGCTGTGATACAGATTTGAAAGGGTTAATGTAGTGTGGCTAGAGTACACAGGCACTTCAAGTCAAGGACAACGGAGTCACATTTTTCACTACTAAATGCAAGAAATGGATAACAGCTATTCTGACTAGAAAGGGGAAATACACCAACCTGAGTTGCTTCTGACCATACTTGATTAGTAACCTCAGGGTCACAAAGGGCCAGCCAGAAGATGTAGCTTCAAGTTCCTAATGATTTGTTTGTCTTCTTCTGTAGGAAGAAGTTTTCTGGCCACATTGTCTCTTTTTTAAGCACCTTGATTGAATTATCACTTGTGACACAAGCAAATTTACATATACATAAAATCAATCAAACTATATTAAGTTAAAGTTTACAAACATTATACTTCACATATAGTGCAACATAACATATAACTAAGCAATGTTACATAACAAAAAACATCTTTATTAAACCATCAATTACAATATAGGTAATCTCATTGTCTCATGACTGTCCACTGCTTAAAATGGAAGATCAGCAGGTAGGTGGATAAAATGACCAATGCTGACAGACACCCCTCTTCATAGGCACATATAGGTGCCAAATAATATAATATGTGCATACTGTTTGTGAAACTGCATGAAAATTCCCTATATTATTAATTGCATAATGAATATGGCCAGCTGTAAACAAAAATAGTAAAATATGGGGAATAAACAGTTGCCTGATATGCAAAGATGGGGGGGGTGGGGGTGGCCAGGAGCCTGATGTCATCCTATGATTGATGAGCATAAATAGCGAAAATAAAATGTATTAATCTGTGATGCTTTGACACAGACACATTGTTATTTTTGAAATATAAAATCAATGAAACTAAGAACAAATCAACATCACTAGAAGGACCACATCACAGTTAAAGTTAATTTCACATGATATACTGGATGGAATTGTGTTTTTATATGGCTAAACATTTAGAACAGAAAATTATCAGATAAATAAAGAAGAGGAGAACTTTGAACATATTGTCTTGAAACTACAGCTGGAGAAAGGGCTGACTTTTATATAAAAACTACAGAACTATATGCCTGTACAATTTAGATCCCCTACTGTGCTAATTATACATGATTGCCTTTGGTACATGCAATGAAAGAAACCTTACTTATTCCGGAATGCAAATGTAACCTTCGTGAAAAATAACATTATATTAAATGTCTTGCACTGCTCAAGTAATAGCATCATATATTAAAACCGATTCTGTATTTAACTATTTCTGCAGGATTTGCCAATTAAAATAAATTTTAAAACACACTTTGACCATATGCACCGATCCCTGCCTACTAACTACAAGTTCTTTTTAGCTGAAACAAATTACAAATTGATTGGCTGCCATCATTAACAATTAAATGCCTTCAGGATGAAATAGTAAAAATGTTATTATGAGGCAACTGCCATTCATTAAGGATGCTAGTAAAACTAAAACCTAACAATTACAATACTAAAGCTGTATATTTTAGCATTTTACAAATATATAAGATTTATAAACATTCACCTAATCTGAGAAATAGAAATCCAAATAATATATATATATATATATATATATATATATATATATATATATATATATATATATATATATATAATGTCACTTTTCTAGCTATAGTTTTTTTGTTTAACTTTGTTCTTCATTAAGGGTGCAGGATCATATATCTTATCATTTCAATGGTGGGTACACAAACTACGTGTACGTGCCTTGAAGTATGAGTTAAAACTTTTGAAAATTTGTATCAAAGATCTTTCTCACAAGTTAAGTAAAGACAGAAATCCCATTGCTAATTTATCCACAAACTTTCCAGACATTATGAAACAATTTAATTCAGCTCATGTCATCAGGTTAGTGGGGAATGATGAACAGCAGTCAAAAATCAATGAATCATAACTTCCAAACCACCAATATTCAAAAATAATGATGCAGAAGCATTTATTGATGTTATAACCATGCAATCTGAAATCTATTCTATTCAACAGAAAAGAATAAGACTATATAAAAATGCAGGAAACTATTTAAAATAAATAAAGTAAGCATGCAGCCAAAAGTATAAAAAGTGCAAGTAATTGTATCTATTAGACATCTATGCTGAGCAGACATCTGTACCCCTACATTTAAGAAATCCTTGCAATTTTTCTTATTTACCAATAAATATTTTAAACATTAATAGTCTGTCTCATCAGAAGTGTGTAAGCCACACCCACATCCACTTAAAACATGGCCCAGACTTTAGGTCTGCATCAGCTAGGTTTGCTCTCTGTATATAACTGGGAGATTACGTCAAGCCATTTATTGATAAAGTATGCATTTTGTTAATGAAAAACAATGCAGTGTCAAAAAATGCAGATTTCTTGTACAATATAACAGCATGAAACAAATAGGTTTAACTCTTATTTTGGCACACAAACCACTGCCCAATCCTTGGCTAAGGTCTGGCTTGGTTGTTATTGAAGGATTATTGGCTTATAAACCTACACCACCAATATAACAGTATTCACCTTCAGGCAGATTATATATACATGCAAGAGCCCACCACTGTGGTGCACCAGAATTACAAAAGGCTGGCCTAACTAGCATAACTTTAGCAATCAAGGTAACACAATGAACAACTAAATCCACATGTCAGGAGAAAACACATTTAAATCAGCGTTATGTAAATTCAGTGTTCCTACAAATGTGTTAAGAAGTAAAACATTACAATAATTACAAAGAGTGAAACAAACTATATGTCTGTCCACAGTCGAGCAATAACAGCAGTTTAGCAGTTAGCACACAGGCTATATGATATTAAAAAAACCGCTGGGAGCACCCAAAGGAAGAACGTATCCAATCAATGAAGTAAAACTTGTTGAAAATAGTGTGTTTAATAATCCATGTCGCACAAACACAAGTATAAACGCTTCAAAACTAACAAAATGCGTTTTCATAAAAACTTCTTCAGACAATGCAAAACCAAGTAGGAGTCATTTGAGCAGTTATAAACACAATTCAAATAACACTTGTATCACCTCATTGGTTTACACATAAATTGAATGATTAATTCAATTGACTAGAACATTTCATTAAAAAGTATAGTTTAAAAATAGTATAAAATGTTTTAAACTGTGTACAATATGTGTGTACTGAATGTATCAGATATAAAACAACAAGTATAAACAACCTAATTAATTCAAATATGCCTAACAAATAAATAAGTACATTAAATATAATAATGGTATATGTTGTTTCAGTAATTTGTGTATGTATGTATGTACTTGTAAGTTCTTATGTAAAGCATTGGTGTGTATATTGAATAAATTGATAAGTAAAATAATTTAATAAAATCTCAAATACATAAAAAAATATATATATATATATATATATATATATATATATATATATATATATATAATAGTTAGTAATTTATAATTTTGCCTGTCTTAGTTTTAATACTGGTTTAATAGAGATAGTGTCGTTGAGTCCAGGGGGGGGTGGTAGCATCCAAAATAATTTTCCAGAAAAGTTCTCGCTATTCTAACCGGGCTTCCCACATACCCCCTCTGGTGTCTTTATCAACTACCTCTAATACAAAAAATAAATAAGTAGCTTCTAAGCAAGTAGTTTTGTGACGATATAATGCATTAGTGTGATTTTGTTTGCTTATTTCATAGCAGTGCTCATAAATACGTGCTTTCAGTTTCCTTTCGGTCTTTCCAACATAGAAAGACCCACATATTTTACATAAAGCAAGATATACTAGTCCAGTTGTATGACAATTAGCAAAACAATAACTGTGTAGTATTTTGTTTGTACTAATCAATTCTAAATTGGATCCATTGAACACATAACAACACTGGGAACAAAACCCACATTTAAAAGTACCTACCCTTGCCCGGCCTTTGTTTCTGGTTTATACTATTTTTAAACTATACTTTTTAATGAAATGTTCTAGTCAATTGAATTAATCATTCAATTTATGTGTAAACCAATGAGGTGATACAAGTGTTATTTGAATTGTGTTTATAACTGCTCAAATGACTCCTACTTGGTTTTGCATTGTCTGAAGAAGTTTTTATGAAAACGCATTTTGTTAGTTTTGAAGCGTTTATACTTGTGTTTGTGCGACATGGATTATTAAACACACTATTTTCAACAAGTTTTACTTCATTGATTGGATACGTTCTTCCTTTGGGTGCTCCCAGTGGTTTTTTTAATATTTTTTGTTTTTTTGGTTCACAATTGCTGGCATCATCGTAGAACACAGGCTATATGAGTAGTTAATGAGCTGCTTCCACAAATCCAGGGTTTGATTCCCTCATTCCCCCACTATTTAACTCAGAGTAAGTCACTTTGACTGTTCTCAAATCACCCCTGAAAAGGAAACTTGTGACCATTGGGCAAATAAGATATATCTACATACATATATATATATATATATATATATATATATATATATATATATATATATAGTTCCCCTTCATATGATCAAATTTCTCTAAACCCGAAAGTCATAAACTCGGAACCAGAATCTCGAATTTAGAGAAACTTGAACATATGAAAGGGACAAAAAAAAATGAACACCTTTCAAATGTTTTCTACCTACCCCGAGATCGCACTATAGTGAAGGAAAGGGAAATCTCCCATTCCGCGCTATACGCGTAAGTGCAAAACAGAAGATTTTCCATTCCTTCGCTATAGTGTGGTCACAGAACATTCACATTTAAGCTGATAGGGTACAGGGGGACCTGGCCCCCTGCAATAAGGTAAGTTAACTTTTTATTTTTTTAAACCTAAGGCTCCCATTCACAATTTCGAGTGAATGGAAGTTAGAGATTCTGGTCTCGAGATTATGAATTTCGAGCTTCCATCCATTTGATCTTGTGAAGGGGAACTATATATATATATATATATATATATATATATATATATATATATGTATATATACACACATATATATATATATATATATATATATGTATACACATATAGTTGGTGTTGTTTTAGCATATGTTGCTCTCTTTTTTTTCCATATGAAGAATCTTAGCACTACTGCATTAAGATTTTTATGAGATTTGCAGATATTGGCAGAAACATTTTGTTCAATAATGACAACTTCAACATAACTTCATATAATGGAAATGTGCTTATAAAATAACTATAGTTGTGTCATACATCTAATAGCTTAAACAAATTATAACATGCACCATGAGAATAAATTCACATTATGGTCAGATCATATAGCTACCTGGTTGTGGTGCGGAAGGAGGCTATAATCATTTGCAAATGCTAGGTTAACTAAATGAAAACTGATAACCTTGTCATTACAGTCTGTTGGTGTCTACATAACCCTTATCTCAGATGCTATTCAGCTATATGATAGCCACAATGGAGATCTCTTAAAAATATCATATTCGAAAAAAAAAAAACAATGCCAAAACACTTCACATCAGATATTTTCCACAATAGTGCTGTTGTTTCCATTCTGAACTTGAAAGTTGAATCCTGATGTTTTCGCACTTGATTTCTAAGAGCATTATGCATACTAATGCAGTTTGCATGATTCTGAAATACTCTAGGCTAGTGCAACTGCTGCAGCTTTGCTAATAAATAATACAGGCTTGCATACTGCACTGAGCACAACACAGCAGCAAACTGCCATAATACCATTCAGATAAGATAAAGAAGATACACATCCACAGCACAATGACCTTATCAGCATATAACAACAGTACTACATTAACTTAATTTTAGCTCATAACGTTTAATATTAATCGGTCTTTTATGTATGCAGACAAACAGAATTCACATAAATGCACAAACGCTGTATACTTTACGTTACCTATATACTACTGACTAAATATGAGGTCATCAAAAAGCATCCTTCATATTAGAAATTCTATAGGCAGCATATCCACATTAACAGTGTCTCTACTACACCTGGACCAGATGACCATTTGAAGAAGACTTTTTTTCCCTGTATATTACCAACAGCACAAATCACAACCAGATAGAAATCCAAGAAACAGTTGCTAAAAGGAAGCAGTATAAAAAAACTAGCAACACTTTGCCTGGATGTCACTGTCATTATAGCAAGGGATAGGAACACACCTAAACAGCTACACAATAATAATTTGGAAGAACAACCTAAAAAGTCCCCCAAAACACAACAAACAAAAGAAAGCTTTTATTGTGGGTTGACATGATGCAACTGATACTCTTAAAACAAGTGTCATTGAAGAAAAATGGCTCCTGTGCACCTGTCCGTCTAGAATGAATGTAGCTAAACAAGAGGACAACACAGTCAAACTGGAAACAAATATACTTAATGAAATACTAACAAGCGAACATGGGCAGGTTTCGCGATTCTTTTATCTTTTGCACTTTTACAACGTCCTTGTTTACACGAGGACTTTGGTATTTGGATGTATACTGCTTTTTGCAATTAATTCGGCAAACGAAAATGTGCCCATTAAGACATTTCAGATAAAGCTTTAGTTTATTCACATTTCTGCTTCAGCTTTCTGCCTTAGGTGTGGAAGATGCTCAAATTTCGCACGTTTAAGTACGGTTTCGCCCCAAGTAAAGGATGCTGGCATGTACATGCTTTATTGACAGAATGGTACAGGTTTTAGCCGTGCTGTTTACTTGAGAAAACCAAGCAATTACCAAAGCAAAATGAAATGCAAATTCGACTGTTTGAACTTCATTTAACTGATAGCGTTGTGTAGCAGCTGGGACAAACGCCAGCTTGCTAAGCAGTTCTGCTCAAACACATCTTGGGTGGAAACATCACACCATACATCACAATGATACAATTATGCAGAAAAAAAATCAGGTCAGAACCAGAACAAGCTACCGCCTTAACTATTAATACATCTGCAAACCAGTGCAAACAAAACCTGCTAACAGTGACCTAGTACAAAGGCATAGACAGATACAAAGCCCCTGCAGACACCTGTCTATGCAGAGCCCAAGAAAGAAAGATTAGTAAACAGTTCCAGTTGTTCTTCATAGCATTTAACACCAGGCCCCAAGAAAAACATGCGAAAGATCATACTTCTCTGGCCCAGTTTTTCACCACACAGCTTTTTTTTTGGAAAACACAAAATAAGAGAGGGCGAATACCTAGCTGTCGACGGAGCTTGGCCATGTTAAGCTGCACCCACCCTATTTCAACAGAACGCGATGCAATCTACATATTCTACATCTCTGATCACACTAATGCAGTATATCTAGATCCAAGTTAATTGTACCGACATTTTCATACAGAAGGCCCTATTCATTTCACTATAATAACACGGGTTGTTTTATTGTGCAGTGTGCTTGAAGAGTATTTAAATAGTCATTCATGCTACAAAAGGTTAACGATGCATAGTAGACTCACCATGTACACACCGGGAACTGATGAAATCAGATGACACTGGGATCCGCTTCCATTGCATCGTGCTGTGCTTTCCCAACATCAGCAGCAGTATATGCTGGTGCTACTGCTGCTACTAGTGCACGCACCCTCCTCCTTTTGCATGAGCTCATTGATTTAGCCTGGAACCGTAGCCTGGCTCGCCCCACTCACTACTGGAGAATCGTTGTCATGGCAAAGACAAAAGGCAGATGCATGCGTGTAGTAAAAAAAGGGTTGTGCAGCCGGTCAGAGAGCTATTATTTAATCAGTGGTGGGAATTTCTAGCACATGCCTTTTGTGAACAATTTCTATCTGCAATTTTTGAATTTGTTTTGGAGCTCTCCTAAGTACTCTTTCTCTGCTTTCGATTTTGCGGAAATGTGCCCGAGCACTTGTTCCAGGTGCATGTGCAGCAGTAACTGCACAATGAAGCACGTGCGGCTCCACTGCAATGTTACTAGTGATGCACTTTTTGGGAAGGTGTAAGAAATGGACGCGGACTGTTGCTTAGGTGCAGCACTTAATAATGTGTTTTATTCTGGGGTATTCTACATTACTGAAAAGGCTTTGGAGTCCGTACCCTCAAAGTGACTGCTTGTTGGTTACACCAATCTTTAAAATTTTAAAGTTAAGTTCACTTCGTCCGGCATCTGGAATAATGCTTGATAAAGGTGAGCAACAAGTCACAGGTTTGAAACATTGTTTCTTTGCAGTAACTGCTGTCTTCAGATGCTAATGTTGCTTATTTTTTTTAAATGAGTAGACCTTGGCGAGCATGTTTAATTTATCTTACAAACTTATAACATCATGGAATGCGCTGACCCAACCAGTCAACTGAACTTTTGTAAATGTTAATGTATTTGGTATGTTAGCTCCCAACGTAATAATCAAATGACAAATAATTTTACTTATAACATGTTGAAAGCTATTTACATTTCCTTGTTTGTCTGTCTACCTATCTTTGTTAACCCGAGTCAGCACAAGTCCACAGGAACTCTTCAGACTAATCCCGGAATTGCAAAATCATGAAACAATTAAATAAATAACACAACACAAAACAGATCATACAACACCAGAAAAGTGAAATGAAATATTTGCAATACCAAACAGTAAATAATCCCAAAATGCTTAAACTATGGTATGTACAACATGTACTATATAATCCAGGTGTAATACTATCCTAACATGTACAGTACTCCACACTGTTATGAGTATTCATGTGAGAAAGACGACAGCTTTCAGTATTAGACATTTTAGGCTTAAAGGAAATGCCTCCTATATGTAAAAGACTCCCGTTTTGCTATTTTGACTTATTCACTGAAGTCTAGAGAGATAGAGGGAAGAAAAATGTGCCCTCATAACATTTTGGGGGGCAGGGAAAGACAATTAGGGCTGGTGGAAGAAAAGGAAGTCATTTTTGCTTAGGGTCTGTATTTGATGTTCATTTGGAGGGGAGAGTTTGTAGAGGACCATGGTTCGCCCTGCAAATCTTGTGCCTGGTCTGAAGCTATGCAAGTAAATATGACCTAGAAAAGAGTGATGCAGGACAGAAAGCAGTAATCCAGAAAGTCCTGATTCTGTAACTGCAGCAATGTCAGATACACGAGTGTCTAGAAATGAGTCTAACAGTTCTAACTTGTTTTAATGCTTCCAGTATTTGTGAGGCACATCTTAAAAGTGTATGTTGGGGGTTGTGACATGGCCTGTTTGTGCAGTAGCAATTTGAGCCACCAAACCACCTCTGGATGAACTGATATGAAAAAAATGAAGAAAGATTTTATAAAAGTGTTCTGATTCTGGGTTGACTATGGCATATTTATTCATTTTGTTTGCTGTTTATTTTCTCTGTTTGTTTACTGATTAACTGGGTTGGTCAGCAGACCCTTTTCAACCACAACCCAATCTCCATAAGTAGTACAAATGGAACATCATAGTACAGTTATAAAGAAGAATAATTTATTTATTTTGTTTTTTATTTTTCCTTTGTTGACCTGGTTAGTCCCACTGGTTTAGTAGCATGTATAAAGTCAGTAGCAGCACATAAATACAAAAACAGTCAATAACAGAAAATAGCACAACATGTAAGATCATTATGTAACAGATATTAACATATAATATGAAATACAAAATATTAAAGGCAACAATGTACAGCTGTTCAGAAAGTACATTTACACTGCAAGATTTTTAAGCTAAGTATTATGACAACATGTATGCTGTTGTATTACTCGTTACCTCTTAAACATTTTCATTCGCTCTCATCAAATAGGTATTCTTTGTTTCCCAGTACTGGACCTGCTCAGTGATTCCGCTACATTTACCCACTTAACAAATCTGTTCTATCTGGGGCAAAAGCCAGGTATTCCTAAACAAGGCAAAAGCCCAACAACCCTTTTTTTCTTGCCTTATCAGGCCACCTGTTCCCATTGTGTTGAGAAATGGGTAGTATAAAACAGGCCAGTTTCCAGGTCTATAATACAAGCTTATCTCCCCCCGAGGCAGCTCTCTGAGGTCTGGCACTATTACCTGGTGCAGGAAGTGTGCCTCTGCATGCTGTCTAGGCTACAAGCTAATGCACATAGACAGTGTATGCTCACAGACTCAAGTAGTATGAGTGACCTACCTAGTGGCCCCACAGAGGTCATCCAAGTGCTTGCTGTGAGAGGTTGTGATTCCCCAGAAGCTAGTGAAATTCCTGAAATAGTTGTAAAAGTCATTCAATGTGGCTTCACCCACCACCACCACCTACATGATAAAAATGCCATCGGTGAAATGGAGATGTAATTTCACTGATGCAAAATAGGGGCTTTGGTACACTGCATCCTCCTCCCATTTTCCAAAAGATACATTGGCCAAGCTTGAGGCCATGGCTGTCCCCATAGCAATTCCAGTAGTCTGTGTGAAGACTGGTACAGAAGGGTGAAGGCTGCCAGTCTAGACAAATAGAATTTGATACATAATTCTATCATTCATAAATATAAATGTAAAATACAGGCTTGTTTCTTAAATGAAAGAAAACACTGTAAAATGTGAACTTCAAGATTACAGCAACATTGCCATCTGCTGTAAGGAAAACTAAGCCAAGCATTTCAAATGTTCTTTGAAATTAAAATTATGTTTTGTATGTCCTTTGAAGTTAGAATTTAGAGTTGATGAGTCTGGAGTAAGCATCCTGCCTATTGTTTTAAGGCTAAAGTTAATGACCAGAATTTACATGTGGAATGTCCTTTATTGCTCTAAGTGTAAAAGAATGTAATGTAGTTTCGGTGTGGCTTGGGAAACAGGAAAGTGTAAACAAATTATATAATGTTTTATCAGAACTGCAGTTTCAATTTAAAGAGTGAGAACCAGATATTATTAAGCATTTTTGGCTTGATATCCAACCTCAGCACAGCCTGTGTCTTAAGTAAGTTATCTTAGAAGTGTGTTTTCTTGTAATAGCTAGGAAATTGGAAGAATGTTAGACAAAGTGTTTTTCTGTTATGTCAGAACTACACTACTGAATTATTTTAAGTTTCTGTGTGATCTCGGAACTCTTGAATAGCACTGTGGTGTAGTAGTGTTGTCTTGTGGTTTTAGTATTTATTATTAAATATTTCTAAAACCTCTTAACTGTGGCTGATTTATGTAGAGGTAAATTAATCTCTAGAGTACATTGCATGCTTATAAGTGATCCTGTAATAAGCCCTTCCAAAGCCTTAAGATTGCTTAAGTTGCACTACTATTGGATAATAATATTACACAGTAGTTATTGGACACCCTTTTAAGGGCCTTTGGGTAGCTGATAATTATTAGCTGGTGGTGGCAGGAATTACTACTGTATAGTCTGGATAAAGGGGCACAGATGGAAAATCTGTGTCAGCCTTTCCCAGGAGTGTCTGTGAAGTTGTATAAATACTTATCTCAAAGTGTGTGTGTGTGTGTGTGTGTGTGTGTGTGTGTGTGTGTGTGTGTGTGTGTGTGTGTGTGTGTGTCAGCTACTTGGGCAGGGGCACGAAGCACTGGTTGGACAGAGAGGGTACTGGAGGTTAGCTTGCCAGCTAGGCTGAGATCTGGACCCTATAGCTGTGCCAGTGGAGAGTCTTATTGGGGAACTGGGGAGCAAGGGAGCAACCAGCCCAAGACTGACTGTGATCTCTGTATGCACTTAAGGGAAATTGTACTTTACTGTGTGTATTTGTTATCCTTTCCTCTTATATGAAATGCCCTCTCTGGTGTTAGTGGTGAGGATTGAGGCGCCTTGATTGCTTGGCCAGGGTGTGGACGTCACAGTCTGCTTATAAACTCTGTTGTTAAGCATGAAGTAGTTGTTCCTAAGGGTTAGATTCAATAACCTTTCAGGAACTAATGTCCCTCTTGGTAATACATTCCGGTCCTTTTCATATGACTCTATTACAGCTTGACCACAGCAGTTGTGTGGAAGCAGCATATAAAGTGCTTCCACATCTACTGTGATCAGGATTGTGGTTCCTGGTGGCCCTGGTGAAAATACTGCCTGTTGGTTTCTTTCACATCTCTCTGGTCAGCAAAGGCATGGCAAGAGTCCCCTTGTGTTCCAACCTCATGCTTAAAGTGGTGGTTAAGTTTGTTGTGCCTCCAGTGACCAGCAACATGTTTCCCACTACTGTGTTTAGGTGGGTATCTCCTTCTCATTGTGGAAGTATGGTGTTTTGTGGTTCCTGCTTGTCCCTTAAGTCCCTGTAGATTGTTTTCTATTTTCTTTTCCCTAATTTTGTTTTCAGTCTGTTTTCAAGATCTAAAAATCTGGAAGCGGAGTCAGGGTTGTCCTTGCATAAATTCTCCAGGTTTAGGGTGTTGCTGATGATGAAATCTTGCTCGGTTTTGTTATGTCTAAGGAGAATCTCAACCAGCTTGAGACTAGCATACTTTACAATCTCTGATTAAGTCCTCTTCCACTTTGTTCCACATGGGTTTCATGAACAGCTTTTGTCCCGTAGGAATCCATTCTTTTTCCATACTATTCCTGAGGAAAACTCTTCCCAGTATAGTCCTTTGACACTTTTTAGTTGTCTCTCAAGGAGGAAAAAGTTGTCTGTAGGATCATGTTGGTTGTTATTTCTTGGTGAGCCATCTGTATGGTTGTTATGTCTGATGTGCTGGATCACATTTACCCAGGTAGGTGTGTTCAAAACATTTTTAAGTCTTGAATAACCTGTTTGCACATCTCTGGTGGTCTGCTTAAATTGATTCCCTTGAGAGGATAATTCCCTGGGGTGCTGAAGATCAACAGAAGAGAGCGGTAATCCAGAAAGCTCAGGTCAGGTTTGGTATCCCATCTGTGACCCAGAGGATGATAGGACTCACAAGAAACAGAGTGCAAAGGATTAGTCGAGATAAAATCACTTTAGCTAGCAGATCTGGTAGACTGACTCTCTGTTGCCATCCCTGTGGGAGGAAAAAAGACAAGTTGTTGAAGTTTCAAGTAGTTTATTCAGTTAAGTTGGTAGATGGATGAGTGTTCTTGTTTTAATACATTACATACGACAGGTCAGTTATATAAAGGCAGTTACAGACAATGGTCGGAGGGTCCAGGGGAGCTGATTGGAGGAAAATCTGGAAGACAGAAGAACAAGGAGCAATCCTAAAGCTTGGAAGTTAGTCCCTTATTGGAATATTCCTAAATAACCCATGAAGGTTTACCAGTACAGCAGTCTGTGAATCATCATTCTTAGTTAAAATGTTTTTATTTTTTATTTTTAACAAACAGAAAATGATAACACATGATGAGCTACCACCACAGAACTGTTTAATGTTTGAGGTAAGTCAAGGGTACTTTTACCTAAGGCATCTTTGCTCAGGACAGA
The DNA here is from genome assembly GCF_019279795.1 of Protopterus annectens. Taxonomy (NCBI): domain Eukaryota; kingdom Metazoa; phylum Chordata; order Ceratodontiformes; family Protopteridae; genus Protopterus; species Protopterus annectens. The sequence continues at coordinate 1,207,223,419 of NC_056733.1, read as the reverse complement.
AAAGTCTATCTCGTACCTTCTCATGGTAAAGAGGAGTCCAGTCAGTTCATTCTAAAATCATATGCAGATGTTTTCCTTATTGTGAAATATTTCTACCTGTAACAAGCTATAGTGGTGCTGTGATTACTTTGAATGGTAATTTTGATAGAACATGGCAATGAATATTAATAGAGTTTGGTAGCTCAGAATTAGTAATACAGTAATGTGCAATACTCTTTAGCACTAAGGCAATTAAGGGGTCACTGCCTGAGGAAGGCTTTGGTCTGGCTGGAGTTTGATCAAATGTAAGAGGCCACTTAAGTTAAAACTGTGCAGCCTGATGGCCACCTGCATTTAAGTTGAATTCTCTCAGTGTTACACTATTGCTGTTGATACTTTTTTTGGAAACATACTGTATAGTGTTTGTTCCAGTGGGGAAGTTTTGGAGGAAGGAACTACATAGGATAGACTACAGCTAAATGCGGGCTGGTATGTTTACTTACAAAAAGCAAATGTTTTAACCCAGTTAGAAGTATCATCCTTGGCAAGCTTGGATGCTGTAACATTCGGGGTATCGATATTTAAAGCGCTTCTTATAACTAGTAGTGCCCCCTCCATCTGTCCTAGTGCCCGGTTTGCTGTCTTTGCAGAATGCAACATTTTAACATATAAAGTCAGATTGGCAAAGGTTATCTTTTATCTAGGATTCAATAATAGCCACAAAGTCGGGATTTTCATTTAGTAACCAGTTATCAAGGCTGACCTATTATTGTTAATATTCTTAATATTAAGCAAACTTATTTAAGTACTTTTTCTGAGTTGTCTGATTTAGGGGAATAGTATTGGATGAATGCTGGTGATCCTAAGCTAAGCTGTAATTATTTTAAAGACAAACAAGGAATGTTTTTCTGAGATTTTTCTGAAAGTTTGTAATATGCTAGCATAGTCTTTCAACATAAGAATCTAAATGCAGAGTTGTTTACGGGTTATAAAGGTATTTTCAGCTGTGCTAGTCCATACAGGTCAGGGTGATTGACTTGGGCTGAATATTCTTTTCTTTTTTTTCTTTCACATTTAAAACTGGTTGGAAATTAAATAGGCAGAGAGTCTGCAAGACAAAGGCAGCATTGCAAATTGGTTAAATAATGCAGAGGCAAAATAATTTGTTCTTCCGGTTTCACTTGTATTTAAATGTAGCATCTTCTGTATGTTACAAATTAGAAGAGGGTGATAGAATTCTTTATAGGCTTTACTGGCACGATTGACAAGTATATTAGGAAGGACAAATAAGTGTTGTTACCTTTGCTGCCACCAAGAGTGAACATGAAAAGAAGATTTAGTAAAACAATAATTAAATAATAGAAGAGGAGGAGAGAAAAGTTTAGGGCATAACTGACTAATGGTGCCACCTAAGGCTGACAGAGATAGAAAAGAAGGCATTAATTACAATATCTGCTGTCACCAATAGTGAAGAAAGTAGAAGGGGTACTTGTTAAGAAGCACAGACTTTTCTTTCTGCAAGGATGCTCACCAGATATTTCCATCTTATCCAAAACTTGGCTAATACCACATACCAAAGATCATGAAATCTTTACCCAAGGCTGCAATATCCAAAGACAAGATAGGACCCATAAATGTGGTGGTGGCTTGGCAATATTATAGAAACAATCTCAAACTCAAACATCTAGACATCACCCCCCCCCCCCCCCAGACTTCTCAACTGTAGAAATAATGGTTACCTGCCTTCAAATAAACCCTAACAAGCAGATTATTATTATAGCCATCTACTCCCCCAGGCAATAATCCAACAATTATTAAAGACCTCCTTAGCTGGTGCTCTTCAACACTAAGCCAGGAAACCATCATAATGGGAGATTTTAACCTAGAATGGCATACATGCTCCGTTAGAAAACACTCAATGAACGAGGAGCCACCAATCTGGACAAACGATTCCTTAAGTCGTGCACCAAACCACTACTTTATTACTTAAAATATAAAAACAAGCAAGCCACATAAAATCATGTAAGCACTTTCGTTTAAGCATTGTTAAACTTCATCAGACAATTTAAAACTAGTGACATCATTTTCTTTTATACAATCTAACTCATTTCAATTAAAACATAATTCAATTAAGACATAATCAATTAATTAGCTCATATTGCTGCTGTTACTAGTATGCTTATTCAAATGCTTAAATAAAATCTGCATTATACATAACTGTCATCAAAAGGAGACATTCAGAGACTAAATACCTCTTGTATGAAATATATATATATATACTTTTTATAAATATAATTTAAACTACATAAATAGGGAAATTAATAGCTAAATAAATAAATAAATAGTTCATTAGTTATTACTACACATCGTCTATGTTAATACCATATGATCACCTTATTCTATGGTGAATGTATTAAGACATAAAATCTTTTTTTAATAAAATATTTTAAAATTCTTTATTAGAAAACTTTATAAAAACATTTAATCAAATGTAAATTTATTTTAACTGCTTAATACCTAATTTCTATAAGCACTATTGAGTACAGTTTAACTCATACAATTTAATTTCTTTGTAGTGCTTTAAATTTCAGTACTGGGGTAATTGAGTTGCGCATAGTAGTTGCCATCCAGAACATCAAAAAAGTCTGTGGTTAAAGGACAATTAGTGAGAGCAGCTTGGATGGTGACCAAGTTTGGTCAAGTTTGAAGAAGTTAATTTTTTAAGATATATGTTTCTTAATAGGTGTTACCCAGAAGTATTAGTTGATACTTTCATACAGGAAGTCACTACTAAGAGATTGAAAGGACATTTTAAACCTATATTAAATAAACAAATTTCAGTACATAGTTCGAGCAATCCAAGTGATATTAGTGATGTTTCTCAAAACAATGATGTAACAAGTAAGTTAAAGAAAGAGATTAAGTACTTGAGAGCTTTAGTGCTCACTTTCACTCAAGAGCATAATCTAATCAGTGACATACTAGTAGATAATTGGATCATATTGCTCGAAGACCCTCATTGTAGAAACCGGATCAGTGACAAGTCCACAATAGTCTATAGGAAAGGCAGAAGTTTTAAAGAAATTTTAAAATTTGGAAAAGATTCACCCAATTATACAAATATAGGTATGGCTAAATGTGGAGCCTGTCATTTGTGTCATAAAATTAAAATAAGTGAAAGTTTCTATGTTAGAAACAGGAAGTTCTATTTACATAGTAAATATAATTGTAAACCAAAAGCTGTTGTTCACCTGGCTACATGCAATTCATGCCCAATTTTCTACATTGGAAAAACAGAAATACATTTAGCTCAAAGAATTTATGAGCATGAATATGCTATAAAGAAAAACAAACCTAATAATGCACTGGCAAAGCATATTAGTGAATATAGCAACCATCAGTTTTCTTTTATAGTGATAGACCAGGTGAAAATAGAGGATAAGAGACATTGGGGCCTTTATTTAGAACTTAAAGAATTGCAATGGCAAATAGGAACACAAGCAGATATGTGGCCTGGAATAAATGAGCGCAGCTCCGTTACCCCAGCACTGAAATTGAAAGCACTACAAAGAAATTAAATTGTATGAGTTAAACTGGACTCAATAGTGCTTATAGAAATTAGGTATTAAGCAGTTAAAATAAATTTACATTTGATTCAATGTTTTTATAAAGTTTTCTAATAAAGAATTTTAAAATATTGTATTAAAAAAAAGATTTTATGTCTTAATACATTCACCATAGAATAAGTTGATCATATGGTATTAACATATACGAAGATGTGTAGTAATAACTGATGAACTATTTATTTATTTATTTATTTATTTATTTAGCTATTCATTTCCCTATTTATGTAGTTTAAGTTATATTTATAAAAGGTATATGTATATATATATATATATATATATATATATATATATATATATATATATATATCCTACAAAAGATATTTGGTCTCTGAATGTCCCCTTTTGATGACAGTTATGTATAATGCAGATTTTATTTAAGCATTTGAATAAGCATACTAGTAACAGCAGTAATATGAGCTAAATAATTGATTATGTCTTAACTGAATTATGTTTTAATTGAAATGAGTTAGATTGTATAAAAGGAAATGATGTCACTAGTTTTGAATAGTCTGATGAAGTTTAACGAGGCTTAAACAAAAGCGTTTACATGATTTTATGTGGATTACTTGTTTTTTATTTTAAGTAATAAAGTAGTGGTTTGGTGCACGACTTAAGGAATCGTTTGTCCAGCTTGGTGGCTCCTCATTCATTGAGTGTTTTTTACAGTTGTTTGTGTATTTTCCATTTATACAGGCTCCTCTGATAACCCATCAAACTTTATTAACTTACACGGTTTCACTCAATTAATACAACAGCCTACCAGATTCAATAAACACAGTAATAAACAATCCATCCTAGATTGGGCTCTTACAAATGCAATTTCCAATTGTTATCAATCAGGCTGTCTTCCAGATTGCCTAAGGGGATCACTTGCCCACCTATCTACTAAGATGCCACACTTGCACCCCTAAAGACACCATATGTAAACAAATCTGTAATAAAAGAAACTTTGTTCTTGTTACCTTTATCACACTTCTTCAACAAGATGACTGGTCCCCCCAAAACACTTCCACCTAGACCTAGCAGTTCAGTATTTCAGGGATACATTTCTCTCCATTCTAAATAGCCTTGCCCCCCCCCCCCTCAGGAAGATACACATAAAAGCCAGAGCCATCACCTGGCTACTTGTTGACACTAAAATTCTTTTTAAACAGAGAGACATAGCATGGCACCATCACCAGATCACCAAGAACCAAGCAACCCTTCACAACTACCACCAGCTTTCGAACCTAGCAAAAAAAAAAATCAAAACATAATAAAAAGAAACACTACACAACGATCTAAATAAGGTACCAAAATAGCCATAAAAAATTCTGGAGAGCCATCAACCAATTGCTTAAACCCAGACAATCCACTACCCTAATCCCATCCACAACTAACTCCACTGACAATACTGATACTCATTTAACAAACATTTCATTAACCCTATACTATCTCTAGTAAAAAATTGATACCAATTCTTATCTATCAATCCCTGAAGAATGGGTAACAAACCTTGATTCCATCCACACTAGTCCTATACAGACTCGTAAGATAAAAAAACTCATATCTAAAGTCAAACCTTCTTCCCTTGCTGCCGACCAACTACCAAATGAATATTTCAGACTTGCAGCAGATGTTGTTGCATACCCCATATCCCTCTTAATTAACCAAACTATCACTGAACAATATGTGCCAAAACTTTGGAAAGTATCTTATATAATCCCCCTGCACAAAGGTGGCACCTCTACTGATTTTTCTAATTGCAGGCCAATAGCCATCTTCTCACCCATAGCTAAAATACTTGAAAAATGTATTCACACTCAACTACTTAACCATCTCCTTAAAAACAACATCCTGTCCACAACTCAACATGGTTTTCATTCTAAACACAGTTCAACAACAGCCTTAGTCAGTTTCATTAACACAGTCAACCAACACAGAAACAGCAGTCGACTCACCTCTTCTGTCTTTCTGGACTTATTCAACATCTTCAATACCGTTTCATATCAAAGACTTAATAATAGAACTAGACTTCCTAAACCTTCCTGAATCTACCCTTGCCTGGTTGGTTCATCAGCTACCGAACTGACCATCAACAGGTAGCTAAGTGGAAAAATGAACTTTCTTCACTCTTAACTGTCTCAGTGGGTGTTTCTCAAGGGTCTATACTTGGTTCTCTTCTCTTCACCATATTCATAAATGAACTCTGTACAACCACTCAACATGCAACAGTAGTTCAATATGCCGATGATGCCTCCCTCATATGCTCTGCTCCCGCCCTTTCAGTTCTCCAGCAAAAAAACAACAATCCCTTCTGGACATCAAAAAATACCTCTCTAACGCCAAACTAATTCTGAACCCCAGCAAAACAAAACCAATGCTCTTTAATAGTAGCAAAAAATAAATAAATAATCACCCTCTCCCATTCACCATCTATTCTTCTAATAATACTATCATTGAACCAGTAAATCACACTAAACGTTTTGGGGTCTCTGACAAAGATCTCAAATTTGATAAACATCTAGCTTTAATCATTAAGAATACCCACTTCAAACTAGGTACATTATATAGAATGAAGCCCTTTCTAACTGACTCCACCAGACAAGCCATTTCCAGAACATACCTACTATCAACACTCTTACATGCCTCCCCAACATTCACAAACTTAAGAAAATGCATCCTAAACTTGAATCCTGGTACAATAAAGTAGCTAGATTCACTTCCAACCACTCATCAAGATCTCATCACTGCAAAGCTCTACGCCAATTCAACTGTATGGAACTACTTGCCCTACTAACCTTTAACCAACTAACACTAGCCCATTCCACACTGTACCACCGAGATAACTGTCAAGCTATTAGTAACCTAGTTCAACCCTACTCCAGCAGTAGAACCCTAAGATCCTCCAAAAAAACTACTTCTAAAAGTTTCTAAATCAAAGAAGAGTCACATGGATTCCTTATATTCTAATATAATAGCAAAAGCTTGGAACACTATGCCACAGAACATACTCCGCACAAGCAACCTTCCAAATTCAAATTACTGCTTAGGGAACATGTAAATAACACCTGTTTTTGTTCCTGCTGTAAGCCTGACTGATCATGTTCTTCACGTAGTTCTTTTTTCTCTTCACTTTTCCTACTTTTCCCTCTTCCTTTCCATCTTTTGAACCAACTGCCCCATTATGCATCAGTTTCAGCTTCTCTTTTTGTGCCTTTTACCACTTTTTCTTTTTGACTATCAATTTTTATCAGCTAATATTATAAACTCAGATTATTTTTTATTTTTACTGTTTTATCTTACTTATCTCTGTTGCTTTTTTCCTTTATGTATGGCTCCTACATTAAGTAGACTTTAATTAACTATCCATTGTTCAAATACTGCACTACTGTATGAATGTATCATGGAACTTTTATTGTATATATTGTTCAAATACTATACTACTATATCAATGAATCTTGGATCTTCTGTTGTATATATTGTGGAGCTTTTCTCCCCAGGCCCCTGCTGAAAATGGGCCACTTAAGCCCAGTCGGACTTTCCCTGTAAACAAATGGAAATAAATAAATAAATAATAGAAATTAGATTAACTGTGTCAAAATAGTTCTTATGTCAGAAGAGTAGGTAGCATCCTTGTTCATATTCAGTGTACTCAAGTGAGTACATTTATTCTTAGCATTTCTCAGAAACTTTATCAACCAAGGAGCACAGAATATTATTGTACTGTTTAGAACTACTCATAAAATGCTTAAATAGGAGGGAAAACACCTCTAAATATATTCTTTTTATAGTTATAATTTGCAACAGTTGAAAAGAAAGTGTTCCTTTCCAAAGGATTAGGGGCAACATTTTGAGTCTTGAGTACATTTTTTTAAGATATAGGTCAGTGGGAGGGCAACCGTATGAGGCTTGAGTATATAATGTAAATTGCTGGCTGCACCTCTGTTGTGGAACATTTAGAGTCATTATTCAAACTACTAGTCAAGATGCTGATTATTCAGAATACTAGGTTAAGATGGAGAGGTTACTAAACTGTTAATAAGATGATGTTATTATTCAGGAGATTAGGTTAAGAATGAGCAGAAGGTAATTTTTTCTAACAGAAAAACCTGTGGAAATCATGACTTTTGCTTGTTACGCAGTGGAAGATACTAGAGTCATTGCTGCCACCAAAGTACTTGCAGCTTCTAAGGTCTGTAGAATTGTTGTGGTTAAAATGTATATAAAGGACGGGACTTTGATTTCTCGAAAAGCTCATGGCTACGTTACCAGCCTTTGCAGAATCCAGTCTGTAAAGATAAGGGCTTTTGCTCTGAGTGCTGCATCAGCAGTAAGTTAAAAGATCTCTGTTGCTGCCAGCAACAAATGGCCTTTATAATGCTTTGTTTAGACATACTCTCTGAAGGGCTGCAGGCTAAGAACGGACGTATTGAAATATTTACTGTAGAGGAGAGTAGTGATATGAAGTGAATAATGGTTCCAGTAAGCATTGCAATAAATGCTGACAGAAAGTGTAGGGGAAAGTATATGAACTGATGTATTAGATACGGTGTTATAGGAAGTTGGAGCCGGACGGCAGGAGACAGACTGCATTGGAATCATGGTTCTTGTTACGTGATTGGATTAAGGTAAGTGGGCGGTATGGTTATAAAGTATAAATATAATGATATGGAGGGGGTAGGGTGATTAGCAAAAGGAAGTTGGGTGTAGCAAGGCTAAGTAGAGAGGGATTTTTTTTTATTTCCACTTCTTAGCAGGCTATAACATTAATTCATGTTGACCATTTTGTGGTTCAGACTGGGAGTGTACAATAAACAAATCATAACAAGTGTATATTATGTATACATTTTCTGCCACAAACAAGGTTTCTATAATTATTAGCAGGTCCTAAATGATTAGCTGTAGCAATAAACAGCCATAAGAACATAATATGTTTTGGAAACAGCCAGTGTTAGAGCTAATAGCATATCTACTATGCACATAGAAAACTGAACTAAATTGCATAAGATATGTGTGTGGCTTTCCTACACAGTCTTGAGAAGAATTCCCCACGTGCCAGTAGCCTGCAGAAAAAAAAGACAGATGGCATAACACCAAACACTTTTCTCCATAGGAAGTCATTGCCAGAGTGATTTCTAATTCTGCACCAGTAATGGTTCACTTTTTGGGGAAATATCATCCTTCTTCAAGATGGTGTCAGTGTTTCATAGTAGAACACATATGTGTAATATGTGTCATAGAGCTTGAGAGATAGACAGGAGATGGGAAATATATGAAGGGAAGATAAGAAAGGAAGTTACTTTTTGATAAAAAGTCAGGATGAAGAAGAAAAGAGTGTGGGGGGTAGACTAAGACCTGAAGGGAATCAGTCCAGGATCATGGTTAAGAACAGTATATAGTAGAACAAAGAAAGTCCTCCAAGGATAAACACTAATGCCAGGATTTAATAAAATCCATATAGACACAGTGTAGAGCCTACATGGAATGTATCCATGTACATGGCCACGGTTCCTTCTCTGCAGCGCACTGTGCATATTAATGATGGAGTGCTGCTGAGGGAGAACCAAGGAACATGGATATTGAATCACTGTCTGAAGAGGTGTAGTGGCTACCCATAGCTGGAGAAGAGCTGGAGTGCATTTTTTTTAATTACATTTTTTATTTCATGTTTGCTCTGTGCCGAGCAGAGTGCAGCAATGACAAGCTGTGTTCACATATAGACAGCTGACACCTTGCAGACATCTAAAAGTAGAAACTGGATGTAATAAAGTATTTATTTATAGATGTGTTTAAGGGTGTTTGTGCAGCATAGCACAGTGCTCAGCAAAGCTAACAGGTAGCCTAGTAGGATATGCGAAGATATATTAGTTATTATAACATCCAGCTAGCTACATGGGTAGAGTTACAATCTTATGTGTAGTAGGTCCTGGGTTCAAGTCCATAACAGGCAGAATATTATTTTATGAAACTATTGTGAATTTTGGCACTGCTGCACTCTGCTAAGCACTGCTCATTCATGCTAAGCAGTGCTTAAGCATGCTAATGGCCATCAATGTTTGTGTGGTGCTAAACCTCACTAAAACCACAGTTCTGCAAGCTTTTGCACTGCTTGGCTTTGCTTAGCTGGTGTGCGTGCTGCTAAGCAATGCAGCATTTTTTTTAAAAGTTGCTGAAATGTCAGGGTGGGAAAACAGCCAGTATTAAGCCCAATAGGAGGGAATTCTGCAACAGTCATTCAATTTCAATCAACTGTTGGTATGGCTGGCAGTGTTGGTGAAGTTGTGAGTTTTCAGGTGCAGAGGTGGGGTATTCAGGAGTTCAGGGTCGTGGTCTGGCTGTTTGGTAAAAAAAAAATGAACCCCAGCTGATGCAGAGTGGATTTTAGGGTTCAGAGTGTAATGCAGAGGCCTGGGACCATTTAGCCAGGGAACTCACCAGTATTACTGGTATCCCCTGCACAGGTGAGCAGTGTTGTCACCATTATGATGACCTAAAAAGATGAAAGCTCCAAGAAGCTTGAGATGGAAATGCTCCACAAGTATGTAAGTATGTCTTCCTCTGTCTTACCAAAATGCAAGCTGAATGTCTGCAAAACTGGTATCCATAATGGTGTGCTTCTCTCCCAACAGCTGCAGCTGAGAGAGCTCGCAATGTTGAGTCCCATGCCAGGCGCCTGGCCAGGTTGCACTGTGAGCGTGATATGTATGGATTTAGTATGCCAACTGCAGTGCAATAAACAAGAAAGAGTAAAGTATTTACTGCAATAAAGTATACACAAGAAAAAGTGTAGTACAATAAATGGACAAGTAGAAGTGTAGTGCAATAAATGGGCAATTAGAGCTGTAGTGCAATAAATGAACAATAAGAACTATATTTCAATAAAACTATAACAATACCAATAATAGTAACCGAAATGTTATTCAGCAGGATTGTGTCATCAAAACCATTGCAGTAGAGCTGTATGCATTGATTGTCTATGGTAAGGTTGCTGCAGTCAAGTGTAACACTGTAATAGCTGTAGCCAGCAAATCTAATGGCCTGCAAACTGTATTGCTTAACTCATAGTACTGTCCAAGGCTGTCTCCAAACCAGTATCAGTCACATAATACTCTCTCTTCCTCAGACATTAGATAATAAAGGTATATGGATGAGGTAGCCCAGTCCATAAGCAGATATTGTGTGTGGACATCACAGATATTTCAAACCAATAATAATAAAATGTGTTCACTAGCATTGTTGATTCTAAAATACAGGTTTTTAACATATGCAGTATGGCTGTATTCCATGCATGTGTGTTCAGGTCTATATTATATCCTCGAAAAACTGAATTTGCTGAACTGCATCTACATCGGAAATGCAGCTCAGCTAACTGATAATAGTGAAATTGCGGTACAGTGAGGATCGGACAATTTGCCCTTTCCTCACTGTAGTGCGATCTCAGAGTTGGTATATATAATTAACGGGGGGTGTAGGGGGTGCAGCCCCCCACAAGAGTGAATTCACTGAACTGCATTTCCGATGTAGATGCAGTTTGGCGAAGTCAGTTTTCAATAAAATAATACAGACCCTGTGTATTCTACTGTGACTGCAGTCTAGTGTAACATTATAATAGTACTAGAATGCCATAGAAATGTCCTGTAACTTGTACTGCTCAATTTATAGTATAGTCCCAAGTGACAGTCACTCAAGAGTCAGCAGTGACTCAGTAGCTCACTCTGTTAAATCCTTTGTATGCAGACATTTTGCCACACACAGTCCTGGCTTCGAATCCAGTGGTATGTAGCACTACATTTTCAGTATCAGTCACATAATGCTCACATTTTCTTTCTCACCAGGAACACAATGAATATATCAGTAAGGTAGCCCATATTATGAGCAGATATTGTGTTTAGATCTCACAGAATGTCAACATCAATACCAAGAATGTGTTCATCAGCATTGTTGATTCATAAATAAAGTTTTGTAATCCCAGTATGGCTGTATCCCTTGCATGACTACTAAGTTGCTACACTCAATTATTACATTATTTGCAGATGTCCCCATGCAGTCACAGCTAATGGGTTCTACTCCCATGCCTGCCGACTAAGGCATGACGGCTGATTAGTTTACTTACTGTATACAAACATGCCTCTCAAGTGTCATGATTTCTTGTAGTTTAATTAAAGCTGCCTAATCCATCTGTCACATGATTAGCAGATAAATTATTACCCAGAATGCAGTGTATTACCAACTCCATTTACAGAACACCTGGTTAGTTATATAAGTTCACATTATGTGAAACTGCTCTGTGTGGTGGTATACCTGCATTTGTTACTGCTTGGCCCGTACTGACCCATGCTAACTGCTTAAGAGATATGTACGTGCTACATCAGCTATAGGAGAATTGTAGTCACTGTACTCAAAACTGACACTACACACCTGTAGAGTATTTATTATCAGTGCTTTCAGGGATATAATTTGCAATGTCAGTAATTGAATGTTTCTCTCTCTCTCACCACCCCTTATCTTCATTTATTTATTACTGTTATTTATTATTATGATTTAATATTAACATATTTTGTTAAACTAACTATATTTTGGAAAAATGTGGTTGATTATTGTTACATTTTATTATGATTTAATAATACCACATTTTGTTAAACTATATTTTGAAAAATGTGGTTGATTATTGTTATGTTTTATTATGATGCAATATTAACATATTTGGTAAACTAACTGTTTTGTTAGCCCTATGGTTTACTTCATACTTGCATGCTGTCACCATACTGACTGTTATGTCACTTCATGCTGTGTTGCACATAATATACATAAATATGTATTTGGATGAATAGATATGATGTTCAATTCTGTTAATACTAGCAATGGTTTGGTTATTACTAAACATAACTTACTGGTATACCTAATTTACCACAGAATATCAAGGTAGGCCGATTCTGGCTGATCCCTCTACCTTGCCTCAACTGGCCATGGCACCGGGTCCCAGCACATCTGGGACTTAGACCGGTGGTGCCCCATCTGCTGTACCTGCACTACCTGCAGTGTCAGGTAGTACAGTCCCATGGGACAGGGATAGGCCCACCCTCTGGGAGCGGTGGCAGAGGAGGAGTTGCCACCTGGGTGGAGCTTCTGTTCTTGGTGTGCAGGATAGTCCACCATGGCTATGATAGCCACCTGCACTGGATTAAGGGCATGCTGGCCAACCTGGTGTGGCAGCATCACACTGGTACCCAGCCTCTAGCACAGCCACCCTCTGGGCAGTGATGGAGCAGTGTCATCCATCCCATGGGTGGGGACATGAGTCATGCTGCTGCCATCTGGAGGCACATGTGAATCAGATTCCACAACACCCTCCCTATGCAAGGTGTTCACCCCCTCATGTGTCGCACACACTGCCCCTGTCTGCTGTCTTGTCTGTCTTGTCTGCAAATGCATCGCCATCTACCCAACTTACCTCCCCAACATGCACCTATGTCCCTTTCCCAACACTTCACTCTCAGCTTAAAATAAAATGGGCACCTGTCCCCCCCAAAAAATTCTCCCTTACATAGCTCTCCATTTTGCACACATGTCCACTGAACACACCCAATTCAGTCCAACTGGGTTGAAAACACAGTTATGTTGTCCTCACCCCTGTCTCTAGGGTTTCAGAATCCAAATTCATCTAAAAATTCTGTGAAAGTGCACAGTTGTTGCTGTATAAGAAATTAATATCTGTGGTTCTTTCCTACACCCTTCCTGCACATCCCTTCCTGCCTGCCATTATGTTTTTCCCCTGCGTGCCCCCATTTCAACAATTTCCTATCTCCCCTTTTTTCTTTTCTTTATATTAGCACGGCACTGTGCAAAGTGCACGTTGCGCAGCTTCGCTCATCTCAGCTAAATAGAACTATAATGACTATATCTGTTTCTAACATTGAAGGACGCATGTACAAAATAAACACCTCTACATGTTTTGAACCAGAGCATATCACACCTGCAGCACACTGCATTAACTTGCCATGCCACGCAACTCTTAATTAAAACAGGTGGTTTAAACAAAACATAGTAATTGCCAATTTCAGTCATTAGGTGTGTCTCAGCAGAGCTGTGCACTGCACTGCACCACACAAACTAGAATAAAAAGTAATGGAAAAACAGGAGTATACCTTGGACTCTGGTGCAGTGGTACACCACTAGAAAGCCGAAGACATGATAATGGCTGTAACTGAGGCCTGTGATATCAGATAAATGTGACCTTTTATCAGCTACACATAGAAGGTCACCTGCTAAGGCATTCATGGCAAAATACATATTCAACTGGGACTCTGGTGCAGACATACATCCATATAAAGCCATTCACATACTGATGGATGTAGAAATGTTTGTCACAGCCTGTATGTGTGCACATATATCTTGCAAATACACCTGCTGTAGCAGTGACTCAGTAACTCAGTCTATTAAATTCCTTGCATATAGTACATTTTGCCGCACACAGTCCTGGGTTCAAATCCAGTGTTGTGTTGTATTTCATTTACATTATTGTGACGACAACAATTAACAAATGACTCATGCACTCATTATCCACACAAAGCATAAATTAAATAACTGCTTTTCAGTACTGGAAGTCACAGACCTGCAGGTAGGGACACACTTCACATATCTGTATAACATTACTATATGTCAAGTAGTACTCTGTTACTGACACAGTTGCCTAACATATGTACAATAAACACATGCTGTACTTGGAGTGTAAAGGGTACCCTCACCCTGGATCTGCCTCTACAACAAGGCTGACACAGCTGACACAGATACACCTACAGTATGTTGTCCTCCAAAGTGTTCATACTCTCTGCCTATGTCTATTGCCTGCAGCAGCAACTGCAGCCTGTGATACACACAGCTCCATGTAAAGGTTTCTGTTACAGACCTACCCTCTGCGATGATGTAGTCTCCTCACCCCAGTAATGTCCATCACAGCAACTAAGGGACCCTGTTCTACATGAAGGCCTTTTACTTTGCACAGTGGTTGCATGTCATTGGCTAATGATAGTGCAATTCAGCTGTTTTGGCTGCAATTAGCATATCAGTGTCACAGACTGGTTTAGAGGGAATTACCTGTTAATGAGAAGCATGTTAAAATGCAAGCAGCTGGCTATGGGGGAAACATTCTGTATGAGACTTTCCTCACACAGAGCACAACTATATGAAACATTACTAGTAGCACATTTCAACAGAGGAGTACTGCACTCCACCAGATTTGTAATAGTTTTTTTGTGTATAACAGGATGCAGATGGGAGAATAGAGGTATGGGGAACAGGGATTACAAAAGTAAGCCTGTCTTATACCTGTGGTAATGACATGTCATGGATACCCTGCTGTCTTACACATAACAGGGGATCTACAATATACCAGGGTTGAATTGTCTTTTGTCACTGTGGCACACTGGTGTTGTTGGACTGTCCCATGTAGTGGTTGTAAAAGCATACTGCTATTTGTCTGGCGCTGGTCTTATAACATATTATTGGGTGGCTGGCCTTAAGGGATACACCACAGTAGACTGGAGTGTTGGGTGTATAATCATACAGCAGCATATCTCATGGTACACAGGGAACTACCTCAGTAATGACACTATCTTGGTTGCATCCACACACGTAGTATGTTGTCACACTGTGGGGTATGAAATGTGTGAGCAAACAGTGGATAGTGATGGCCATTTTGTTCTTGCTGTATCTGTGCATAGTAGACATCTATGTATTTGATCCTGTAATGTGTTTCCCTTTTGGTGTCTTTCAGGACTAATGTATTGTAGACACCATGTCCCCTTCTCAGATGCAGAGAATGAACTAATACTTCAAGGACTACTGTAGCATCATCACATTCTCGTATCCGGGGGGAGGTATAACAGGGAACAGCAGGCTGCATTGCAGGTAGACCTTGTCCAGGATGTGAATGTCAGTGGCCACCAGGGCAGGAAATATGAGATGAGCAGTTTCAACAGTGTGCTACAGACATGGTGAATGGTACCTTGGACTCTGGTGCAGTGGTACACCACTAGAAAGCCAAAGACATGATAATGGCTGTAAGTGAGGCCTGTGGTAGCAGGTAAATGTGACCTTTTATCAGCTACACGTAGAAGGTCACCTGCTAAGGCATTCAAGGCAAAATACATATTCAACTGGGACTCTGGTGCAGAAATACATCCATATAAAGCCATTCACATACTGATGGACGTAGAAAATGTTTGTCACAGCCTGTATGTGTGCACATATATCTTGCAAATACACCTGCTGTAGCAGTGACTCAGTAACTCAGTCTATTAAATTCCTTGCATATAGTACATTTTGCCACACACAGTCCTGGGTTCAAATCCAGTGTTGTGTTGTATTTCAGTTACATTATTGTGATGACAGCAATTAACAAATGACTCATGCACTCATTATCCACACAAAGCATAAATTAAATAATTGCTTTTCAGTACTGGAAGTCACAGACCTGCAGGTAGGGACACACTTCACATATCTGTATAACATTACTATATGTCACGTAGTACTCTGTTATTGACACAGTTGCCTAACGTATGTACTATAAACACATGCTGTACTTGGAGTGTAAAGGGTACCCTCACCCTGGATCTGCCTCTACAACAAGGCTGACACAGCTGACACAGATATACAGTATGTTGTCCTCCAAAGTGTTCACACTTTCTGCCTATGTCTATTGCCTGCAGCAGCAACTGCAGCCCGTGGTACACACAGCTCCATGTAAAGGTTTCTGTTACAGACCTACCCTCTGTGATGATGTAGTCTCCTCACCCCAGTAATGTCCATCACAGCAGCTAAGTGGCCCTGTTCTATATGAAGGCCTTATACATTGCACAGTGGTTGCATGTCATTGGCTAATGATAGTGCAATTCAGCTGCTTTGGCTGCAATTAGCATATCAGTGCCACAGATTGGTTTAGAGGGAATTACCTGCTAATGAGAAGCATGTTAAAATGCAAGCAGCTGGCTATGGGGAAACATTCTGTATGAGACTTTCCTCACACAGAGCACACCTATATGAAACATTACTAGTAGCACATTTCAACAGAGGAGTACTGCACTCCACCAGATATGTAATATTTTTTGTGTATAACAGGATGCAGATGGGAGACTAGAGGTATGGGGAATAGGGATTACAAAAGTAAGCCTGTCTTATACCTATGGTAATGACATGTCATTGATACCCTGCTGTCTTACACATAACAGGGGATCTACAATATACCAGGGTTGAATTGTCTTTTGTCACTGTGGCACACTGGTGTTGTTGGACTGTCCCATGTAGTGGTTGTAATAGCATACTGCTATTTGTCTGGCGCTGGTCTTATAACATATTATTGGGTGGTTGGCCTTAAGGGATACACCGCAGTGGACTGGAGTGTTGGGTGTATGATCATACAGCAGCATATCTCATGGCACACAGGGAACTACCTCAGTAATGATACTATCTTGGTTGCATCCACACATGTAGTATGTTGTCACACTGTGGGGTATGAAATGTGTGAGCAAACAGTGGATAGTGATGGCCATTTTGTTTTTGCTGTATCTGTGCATAGTAGACATCTATGTATTTGATCCTGTAATGTGTTTCCCTTTTGGTGTCTTTCAGGACTAATGTATTGTAGACACCATGTCCCCTTCTCAGATGCAGAGAATGAACTAATACTTCAAGGACTACTGTAGCATCATCACATTCTTGTATCCAGGGGGGGGGGGTATAACAGGGAACAGCAGGCTGCATTGCAGGTAGACCTTGTCCAGGATGTGAATGGCAGTGGCCACCAGGGCAGGACATATGAGTAGGTTCAACAGTGTGCTACAGACATGGTGAATGGTACCTTGGACTCTGGTGCAGTAGTACACCACTAGAAAGCCAAAGACATGATAATGGCTGTAACTGAAGCCTGTGATAGCAGGTAAATGGGACCTTTTATCAGCTACACGTAGATGGTCACCTGCTAAGGCATTCATGGCAAAATACATATTCAACTGGGACTCTGGTGCAGAAATACATCCATATAAAGCCATTCACATACTGATGGATGTAGAAATGTTTGTCACAGCCTGTATGTGTGCACATATATCTTGCAAATACACCTGCTGTAGCAGTGACTCAGTAACTCAGTCTATAAAATTCCTTGCATATAGTACATTTTGCCACACACAGTCCTGGGTTCAAATCCAGTGTTGTGTTGTATTTCAATTACATTATTGTGATGACAGCAATTAACGAATGACTCATGCACTCATTATCCACACAAAGCATAAATTAAATAACTGCTTTTCAGTACTGGAAGTCACAGACCTGCAGGTAGGGACACACTTCACATATCTGTATAACATTACTATATGTCATGTAGTACTCTGTTATTGACACAGTTGCCTAACATATGTACCATAGACACATGCTGTACTTGGAGTGTAAAGGGTACCCTCACCCTGGATCTGCCTCTGCAACAAGGCTGACACAGCTGACACAGATACACCTACAGTATGTTGTCCTCCAAAGTGTTCACACTCTCTGCCTATGTCTATTGCCTGCAGCAGCAACTGCAGCCTGTGGTACACACAGCTCTATATAAAGGTTTATGTTACAGACCTACCCTCTGCGATGATGTAGTCTCCTCACCCCAGTAATGTCCATCACAGCAGCTAAGGGACCCTGTTCTACATGAAGGCCGTATACATTGCACAGTGGTTGCATGGCATTGGCTAATGATAGTGCAATTCAGCTGTTTTGGCTGCAATTAGCATATCAGAGTCACATATTGGTTTAGAGGGAATTACCTGCTAATGAGAAGCATGTTAAAATGCAAGCAGCCAGCTATGGGGGAAACATTCTGTATGAGACTTTCCTCACACAGAGCACACCTATATGAAACATTACTAGTAGCACATTTCAACAGAGGAGTACTGCACTCCGCCAGATATGTAATTATTTTTTGTGTATAACAGGATGCAGATGGGAGGAGAGAGGTATGGGGAATAGGGATTACAAAAGTAAGCCTGTCTTATACCTGTGGTAAGGACATGTCATTGATACCCTGCTGTCTTACACATAACAGGGGATCTACAATATATCAGGGTTGAATTGTCTTTTGTCACTGTGGCACACTGGTGTTGTTGGACTGTCCCATGTAGTGGTTGTAATAGCATACTGCTATTTGTCTGGCACTGGTCTTATAACATATTATTGGGTGGATGGCCTTAAGGGATACACCACAGTGGACTGGAGTGTTGGGTGTATGATCATACAGCAGCATATCTCATGGCACACAGGGAGCTACCTCAGTAATGATACTATCTTGGTTGCATCCACACACGTAGTATGTTGTCACACTGTGGGGTATGAAGTGTGTGAGCAAACAGTGATAGTAATGGCCATTTTGTTCTTGTTGTATCTGTGCATAGTAGACATCTATGTATTTGATCCTGTAATGTGTTTCCCTTTTGGTGTCTTTCAGGATTAATGTATTGAAGACACCATGTCCCCTTCTCAGATGCAGAGAATGAACTAATACTTCAAGGACTACTGTAACATCATCACATTATCGTATCCGGAGGGAGGCATAATAGGGAACAGCAGGCTGCATAACGGGTAGACCTTGTCCAGGATGTGAATGACAGTGGCCACCAGGGCAGGATATATGAGCAGGTTCACCAGTGTGCTACAGACATGGTGAATGCTGCACAATAAAGTGCAGCTGATGTAGCCAGGGACCGTGCCATCACCAGTGGAGGGCCTGCAATGGAGCAACCACTCATGACCACTTATGGATTCCTGGAGAACCTAGGGACACATGGCAGCTCCCAGGTATCCATCACATCATACATCACGTAGGTGAGTGCCACAATGTCCACAGCACAGGAACTTGCAGGTAAGCTTACTGTGATCACCATTGTAATACTATTGCAGTCATTCTGTCAGGCTGTACATACTTTTATGTGGGTGTCAGATCTATGTGCTGTGGGGGGTTTATGCTCAGTTGTACACTCATACTCAGAATGTCATCAATACATCAAGTAACACATTAGCTACTGTACATGTGAGTTATATGCACGTATTACCTTGTTGTGCTGCAACATGTAGTAGTACTAAAATTACCTCACTCTCACCTTTTAACAAGTATGTCAGGAGTTGTCCAAGGCCATGGTCCTGCTCCTGGTAAGCTTGATACTGTTTTGTTATGGAACATATATATGCTATTAAGGTTAAGGGCCAGGATAATTTCCTATATACACTTAATGTTGTGTGTAACCAGAGTATAATGTTTGTATGTTCCAGTCTGGAGCAGTTACCTAAGTTTCCTTGAGTGGGTAATCACAGGAGTGTAGTTGAAGAAACAGAAACACATTTGCTGTTATAGTTCAGAGCAAATAAGCCTCCTGGTGTACATGAGGCAATTAATCTGACATGCCTTGCAAAAACCGAAAGGTCGATGGTATATACGTTAGGCATTGAAACTTGTATTTGTATATATTTGTTAAGATAGGTGTACTGGGTTTTATGTATCATTTTATCAGGTATAGCATCATATTGCATATCTAACAGGTACATTGTACTGGTCAAGTGTCAAGTGATTTACCTGATATGCTTGTTATAAAGGCCTTGAGTCAAATATGTATTTTGTTGTGAGGAAGTCTGTTGTGCATGAAAATGGAGATGAGAAGAAGTGAGACTGGTAATCCAGTTGTGGATCCTCATTATTATGACACTTCAGGGATTTTCCAGACATAATAGTGCGGGTAGTAATGTACTGCTTTTGTCTTGGTTCCCGGAGGTGACCAGTGGGGGATGTAGTCTCTCCTACACACAACTTGATGTCAGTGTCTCTTTGGACTCTGATGATGATGGTGGCTACAGTGAGGCACAGGTGGGGTTGTTGGGGGCTGAATCTGTCCCAGAGGTTGACATCCCTCTTCTGCCCCATTGTCAGTGCACACAGTCAGTATGCCACACATACCCAGTCCCACAGCCCTCAAATATTGGACAGGCAGAGAGTACAGACATTGAACAGGCCAGTGTGGCAACTATAGCTTCAGTGAGTGTAGACACTGGCCATATCCAGAGAGCTGGCAAGGTCCCAAACAGCCGGACTGATGGGGCTGCTCATGGGATGACTGCTGTCCATCCACCATCTGTTGCAGGTGTCACATCACAGGTCACAATGTGGATGTTTTGGGTCATCATGGAGGCACAGGCACATTCTGAACAGAACACCGGACGTATGCTTAGGGTTATGGGTGCAGCACAGTCTGACATCCATGACTACCTCCACCACATTGGGGACACCCTGGATCAGTTCACTGATACAGTAGACAAATGGTGGGCTGAAACAGTGTATGTCCTGGACCGCACATTGTGCGGTTGGAGTTGGGCATCGGACCCGTGGATGTAGGTCACCAACACCATCTGCTGAGAGTCCATGCAGCCATGCACAGTTACAGTCCAATAGTGGCAATACCTCCAGCCCTACAGTGGGGAGTGTGCTGTCCACACCATGATAAGGCAGGCCATGGGCATGTGGTTCTGGGTGGTCCCAGACAGCAGTTACCATCTGATACTAGTACTGTGTCTGACCTTGGGCATGGTGGTGCCACTGCAACTCCTGGCAAAGCCAGTTCCAGTGTTCAGGGCCAGAGATGGTGAACTGTCAACTCTACCATGTATGGTCCAAGTCTGTCCAACATACACATGTATAGAGCTAGCACTGAGCTTGACTGTGCACATGCACACACACACCACTGTCACATGCAGGTCACCTACAGACACACATGGCACCTCTCTATGGTCGATCTAACCTGCTTCCCTTCCTGACAAAAAAAACATGCTGTCGACTGTTTGGGCCATCATAGGCCTCCAGCACCCTCACACATCACCCTGTGCAAGTGAAGATACCTGTGCC
Source organism: Protopterus annectens (assembly GCF_019279795.1). Taxonomy (NCBI): domain Eukaryota; kingdom Metazoa; phylum Chordata; order Ceratodontiformes; family Protopteridae; genus Protopterus; species Protopterus annectens. The sequence continues at coordinate 1,207,201,909 of NC_056733.1, read as the reverse complement.
ACATCCCTGTCATCCTTCCCATTGATGCAGGGGAATGAAGCTATGTGTCTGATGCACACGGTGACTATATTACTTGACATGTACTTGTGTAATGCAGTATTGTTTTGCCATGCCACTTGTAGTGGTCACCAACATACACTGTATGCTGGCATGTGTCATGGGAACACAACATACTTTTGTGGACCTTATGTTGTATGATGTTGTACTGGCAGTATTGTTACACAATGACAGGTATGTCACAGACCTATGTATGTTTCTGCTCCAGGAGTCTGAGTGGATAACCTGTGGACACACAGTGGCAGTGAAGCTGCACAGCATGGCATGGCAGCACAGCAGAAATATGACTTTAGCAAGGTACAACAGTATGCGTGCATGGCTGCATAGGTTCACATCTATGTGACAGTCCACTAAGGACAATGGCAGTGGTCAGTGTACTCATGCATTCATAATTTCTGATAAGGTCTGCTACAGGGCCAGGTGTGACCTTGTTGGAGTGCATATGCTGCCTATCTGTAGGGAGCATAGTTGATTGATGACTCACTGTAAGAACATCAGTTTACTATGTGACATTAGTACTACGTGCTTGCGGGAGACATTTGTCTAGCAGACATAAATATAGCCTTGAAATACACCCTGCCTAATGATACACAGAGCACCTCAGTGCACCTCAGCACATGCCATCTGTTTAATTGGCTGGGCAACCATCATCTCAACACACGGTATCTGCCTGAGTCCCTCTTAGACTGGGTCAATATGTGCTGCTCATGTACCGAAGGGTATACAGATGTCCCTGATTGTGAGGGCTGTATGGTCATTATGTTAGTTAAGTTCACATGCCCTCCATAACATGATGTTTATTGCCGTAACAGCCTCACGCGCAAACATGGCCACATTCAGGCTAGCACCACTTCCATTCACTGCGTACAGGACACGCCAAGGCACATCCATACTGCAAGTTCACTATATGTAGATTACAACACTTACCTATGTACTTGTACATACTACAGATCACAATAGCCGATGCAAGCAACACAACTCATGTCTGCTAGTACTATCAGTTTAGCACATATAATGCTTGTTATCAGCAAGTCTTGTTGTGGGCAATCATTTGGGGGGGCACATCACCCCCACAAATAAAATGATGCAAAACCCTAACTATGTCTAGGTTACAAAGGTTATCATACATATGCCATATGGATATACACACACACCATGTTGGACAGTGTGAGATTAGAACCCCTACCTATCTAGGATTATAAACTACAGATTACAGCACTTATTGCATGCACCATGGCTTACATCTGATACTACACTGTCAGCTGGTAGTCTTTAGGTGGCTGACATCATCAGGCCATGTAGAAGAGGGCAGTTTGGAAGCCAGCAGAGAGTTATGGGCCCATAAAGTGCATAACCATTACTGCTGGGTACCCTATGAGGGCATGTCCATTGTCTTCCAGGGGTATACACACACTCTCACACATGCACACACACACACACACACACACACACACACTCACCAAGTGGGCTGAAGTGAGATTAGAATCCCTAGCTATGGAGGCTTATACACTATAGATCACAGTGCTTATTGCATGTGCCATGGCTTACATCTAACACAACACTGACAGCTGTTAGTCTTAACGTGGCTGACATCATCAGTCCTTGGAGAAGAGGGCAGTTTGGAAGCCAGCAGCAAGTTATGGGCCCAAAAAGTGCATAACCATTGCTGCTGGATACCCCATGAGGGCATATCCATTGCTTTGCAGGGATATACACACACACAAACCAAGCAGGCTGCAGTGAAATTAAACCCCTACCTATCTAAGCTTATACACTATAGATTACAGTACTTATCGCACGTGCTATAGGTTAGGTCTGTTGCATATATGATTGCAGGCACAGTACTTGTGTGTTACACAAACTAGGCTTGTGTTGAACAGCATTTGTGGCCTTCAGAGTGCTATTCGTTCGTAATGTTATCTGCGTCTAGTATCCTAACAATGAGATAACTGTTGTTATCCTAGCTATGTGTGTACAGTTACCAGTATGGCCATATGTGGCTGGTTGCAGTTATATAGGTGACATTGTGGGCAGGGACAATGTGCTCTGTCCATATGTGCATTGATACCATTATACATTACACCACTTGCTCACCTGTGTCTGTCTATGTGGTGACATCCAACAGGCATTGGGGTCTGTAAGTAAGTGGACTATGTACTGTTGCGCCCTTAGCTTGGATCCTTTGAGCAACATTATGGCTGTGTGATAGCACAGTTTGCTTACCATTATTAAGGTATGTCAGACAATACAGACATCCACACACATATTTCTGTATAACAGGGATGTATATATAAATGTAGCTGTGTGTGTGTGTGTGTGTGTGTGTCTGTGATATGTATATCTGTTAGATATATGGGGGGAGTCTATGTATCATTTCAATGAGTCTATATTAGAAGACCGAATGTTTAGGTGATCGAACACCTAAACATGGATCTTCTAATATCAAAAGCAAAAAATGGCGAACGGCCGATTTAACGCAGGGAAAGATTTCCCATGGCCGTTCTCTGGAGTTTGCTATTTCCCTACTGTTAAGCAATCTTGGAGTTGGTATATTTAGTTAGGGGGGTGTGGGGGGAAAAGCCCCCCACTGAATTTAGATGTAAAGTAATGTTTTTTGTGTTGTGGCTGAGGGACGTGTTTCCCTGGGACGTTCAACATTGTGTGGTTCGATATTAGAAGATCGATCTTTAGGTGTTCGATCATCTAAACATTCGGTCTTCTAATATAGACTCAATTTATATATATATATATATATATATATATATGTATATGTATATATATATATATATATATATATATATATATATATATATGTGTGTATGTATATTGCTATACATATTAGTATATCTATGTGACACTACATAGCAATAGATATACTATGCATGCGAGAAAGAGATACTGATAGATGGATATGCATACGTATATGTCTGTATGTATAGACATTTATACATAACAGGTCATTTCAATGAAGGGCCAACAAAATTGTGCTCATTTTTACTAAGTGTATTGGCATGCCAGTGGGACTGTCGGTCCTTATAATGTGACTCCAGGCCACTCCTACTTCTATTCCAGTAAGGGATTTTGTATGTTACACACATTAGTATCTGCCCCTGATTCTGCAGTACTGCACTTCGCTCAAAATGTCCACAGCATTCCCCAGCTGTGTGTTGTACTAAATATGTGACTGGGGTTGGTAATGTTACACCACCAACAGACTAACAGTCTGCATATTTCTCAACTGTCCTGATTTTCACAGAATGTCCAGAGTTTTGCCTCATATGTTTGGTCTGTTCCTCACACATTTGTGGTCTTCTTTTGCTTTATTGAATGTTGGTATCAATACGTTCTATTATCTACAGACAAACAATTGTGTATCAGACTTTATATCCATCAAAAAATATGTACCACTGCAACAACTTTAATTCCAGCAACTGTCTAGGTTTATGTGACCAATATTTAAGTCCCTATGTTTGAGCCTTTGTCGCCCCACTCTTTCTGGCTTTGTCCAAATGTCTTGCACTAAGAGGTTGGGAGGCATGACATTCTGTGAAAACACCAAAATACTACTATCTGACATGCAAAAGATGTGAGTAATTCCAGATTAGAACCATCAACACTATTACCCATGCTAGCTTCTCTAGTCCACTGAGCCACACAGGTTACTAGACAGAGAGGGGTCATGCATCACACAATCAACAGCATACATATGTACACTGTTATTCTGCATGAAGAGAGACATACAATGTGTGAGTGCTATCTATGTTACAGCCCTGAGATTGCCTGGTCCACTGATATACCATAGCTGATTTTCTGTTAAAGTGGTTATATGGGTACACTGCTGTGTTGAGGGTGGGGAAACATATCATGTGTGCCCACTGTTTAACATCTCCCTTGCCTGATGTTGTGAATATTCCAACCATGAAGCCTGGTAAATATTAAGAAACACATACTATTGGAATGGGTATCAGTTGTCCCATGTGAATATTAAATCTGACCAAATAGCCCACTATATTTCCTTGCATAACAGCAGCAGATCCATACATCTGATACCTTATTATAGTAATCCTTGCAATTATTGTGTAGGTTAGAGACTTACCTTGTGAATGCAGTAGTTGACAGAACTGTAGTTCAGGGCTGACTGTGTGATACAAGTGCTATACAGCCAATACATGGATAGGTACAGGTTGTGTGGGTTGCCTGGCATCAGCTCTTTTAATATATCTATGTTAATAGGAGTACAGTGTCAGTCTGTAGGGCCATAGGTTGTTAGTGAATGTGCTATGCATTGTTTCTTAGCCAATGCCAGGGTGTACTGGGCATGCCTACGTCTGTCTACAGGGACATCATCAGGGGGCTCCTCCTCCAAGTACTCATGTGAGTATGGCTGTGGTGACCTAGGCAATGGAGGGCAGCTGTGTATACTTCCCTATGCTGACCCTGCTGCAGCTGCTTCCATATTGTGTATCATGGCACATACTGTGAACATATATGTAAATGTTGCTGCAGAGTACTGCAGGGCATCAGATATATCGAGAGACCATGA
>NC_056733.1:1207166841-1207196809 GCF_019279795.1 Protopterus annectens | reverse complement strand
GGGGCCCCTTTTGTTTCCGAAAAAACAGTTCAATTACTTAGTCTGTTTAAAACACCAAGCCTTCAAATTGCACACACTGGTAAAGAAATATATTTTGCAGCTATAAGCACAGATAACTATTTTATAACATACCACGCGTAGTCTGTCAGATTTGTAGCATATATTTACATTTTCCTTCATTACAGATATGAATGATGACTTCTACAAAATACCTCTCTCTGCCCTTCTCTCACATAACTGAATTACTACAATAGCTATATACAGAGCTAGTCACGCACAAGAGATTGTTATTTCTCTTGGTATATTTTTCTTGCTTCTATGGAAGTCACATAATGTCTGTTTTTAGACTTTTCTATTGTCCTTTTGTGATTTAAGCACGTTTGCTGATGTGAGGATGCCATTCTGAAAGAAAACATCTGTATAAGCTGTTCCTACTAGAAAAACATCACGTATTGCTGAATTTATAAAAAAGGATGTCTGTTAATAGATATTTGTTCTACAAACATGAGAAAATCATGTAATGCTTGTTTTCCAGTATTGCTTTGTTAGGCATTTTCTGATGCTGTGAAGAGAAGCCTGTCTGTTATACATATAGTATGAATGCACATTGTAAACTCTATACATATATTCAAGCAAACTTTTTCTTTCAGCATATTTACAACAGAATTAATTTCAGCCTTATATTCACAATATCTAACAGTTAGCCTTGGATGATTTTATGAGGGACCTTAGTTTCTTACTGATACTGATCAGGGATGTCTTTCCTTCTTGGGATTTGCTTTTTTTCTGAACTAGTTTCCTCCTTCTGTTGTATAACCTGTTTATGGCAGGGGTCCACCAGACTGGTTTCCTTCTCTTAGGGGAGTGAGTCTTGGTCTTGCTAGGGATGGCATGATCCATGCATCCTTGTAGGTGCTCATAGAGTGCAATTGTAAAGGATTCTGCATCATGGGCAGTGTTATCCTTTAGCGTGGGGGCTGTGAAACTTACCACCTCTGCCTTAAGTAAGGTGAAGTTTGCTTTAGAAAAGTTTTTCACTGTGGTTTCCTTGGTTGGGGGTGGTGGTGTGTGGACATCCAGGGTGATTAGTTTATGGTCTGATCTAACCAGTGATGGGTTGTCCTCTGGTACGGAACACCTGTTGCCCATGTTGGTGATGACCTGGTCCAATACGTTGTGGCCTCTGGTAGCGGAGTTTACCAGCTGATCCAGGGCATTTGAGTTTATAAATTCCAGGAAGCGTTAAGCCTGGGAGTTTGTACTCAAGTAGTTTTCCCAGTTAATGGTAGGGTAATTGAAATCGCCCAATATCAGGGTGTTCGGTAGGACCTTCATGTTTTCCAGTGTCTCCAGAAAGGTGGAGTGGTGGTCCTGGGTCATGGAGGGTGATCTGTAGCAGGCCACAATTTGCATTGCAGATTTGCCCAATGTTAGTTGTACATGGATGATCTCAGAGGTATCATGCTGTGCCACTAACCTGGAGGTGTGAGTATCCTTGATGAATATGGATACACCCCCTCCTTTTGCTGTCCGTGTTCTGTGGCAAATTGGTATGAGTTGTAGCCCAGTAGTGCTGGAGTGCTGTCTGGAGCCTTGAACCAGGTTTCAGTTACTGCACAGATGTCGACGTTCTCCATACTTAGGAGTGCTTTGAGCGCATGCATTTTGAGATTTAAACTCCTGGCGTTGAGTAGCATAACCCTCATTTTTTTACTTGTGCTGTTTACGGTGGTGGGTTTGAATTTTGAGCCTTGCCTAAAAAAGTCACTATGGGGGCAGCAAGAGCCTTGGCCAGTAGTTGAAAGCCAAGGAGTGACTGGTGCAAGCCGTCTCTTGCAAAGCAAAGTGGCTTGTCGAGCATGTCATCCCAGGCTGACAGACACTGGATCCCCTTTGAATGACACCAGAAGCTTAGCCAATTGTTGAAATTGATCATTTTTTCTTTATACTGAGGTATCATTCTTGGTAAGGGCAGGATGCTACTCAGGGTCAGGGTCATACCCGCCTGGGCTACATGATCAGAGAGCTCTTTCATGTCTCTTTTCATGTAGTCCAGGGAGGTACATTTCAGGTCATTCACACCAACATGAACAATGACAGAGTCATATTTGTACTTGTTCTGGAGTGACCTGAGTGCTTGTGTTATGTGGCAGATTCTGGCTCCCGATAGGCAGCTAACAGTAATCTTCTCCTTGTCCAGCCTAGTGAGTGGGGCGTCAGTGTGCCTGACTATTGAGTCACCTATTGCTAGTGTGTTAGGTATGTTATTTCGCCTTAAGGGCTGTGATTGTGCGGCACATTGATTTTGTGTTTTATGTGTTGTCTGGTTTGTGACGGGTGGTGCAGGTTTTGTGGGCGTCTGCTTTGGAGCTCTCTGATGCTTTTGCAGGTTTTTATTTAGAGCCTCTGAGTATGATTTTGTGTATTTATGTGTTATGTGGAAGACTGAATCTGCCTTCACCTTATGCAGGTCCCTGGCTGCTGTCCGCTCTTGCCCTGGTGTGCTAGCTCTAGTAGTACCTAGCTCAACTCTGTTCCGATTCCTGCCCTAGCCACAACCCATCTGGCTCACAAGAAGCTGTCCAAACTCCGGTGACTGCATATGCTTGCCTCCTTTATTTTACCCTCTATCAAGAAAAGAAGAAATACCTAGCTCAACTCTGTTCCGATTCCTGCCCTAGCCACAACCCATCTGGCTCACAAGAAGCTGTCCAAACTCCGGTGACTGCATATGCTTGCCTCCTTTATTTTACCTCTATCAAGAAAAGAAGAAATACCTAGCTCAACTCTGTTCCGATTCCTGCCCTAGCCACAACCCATCTGGCTCACAAGAAGCTGTCCAAACTCTGGTGACTGCATATGCTTGCCTTCTTTATTTTACCCTCTATCAAGAAAAGAAGAAATACCTTGCTCAACTCTGTTCCGATTCCTGCCCTAGCCACAACCCATCTGGCTCACAAGAAGCTGTCCAAACTCCGGTGACTGCATATGCTTGCCTCCTTTATTTTACCCTCTATCAAGAAAAGAAGAAATACCTAGCTCAACTCTGTTCCGATTCCTGCCCTAGCCACAACCCATCTGGCTCACAAGAAGCTGTCCAAACTCCGGTGACTGCATATGCTTGCCTCCTTTATTTTACCCTCTATCAAGAAAAGAAGAAATACCTAGCTCAACTCTGTTCCAATTCCTGCCCTAGCCACAACCCATCTGGCTCACAAGAAGCTGTCCAAACTCCGGTGACTGCATATGCTTGCCTCCTTTATTTTACCCTCTATCAAGAAAAGAAGAAATACCTAGCTCAACTCTGTTCCGATTCCTGCCCTAGCCACAACCCATCTGGCTCACAAGAAGCTGTCCAAACTCCGGTGACTGCATATGCTTGCCTCCTTTATTTTACCTCTATCAAGAAAAGAAGAAATACCTAGCTCAACTCTGTTCCATTCCTGCCCTAGCCACAACCCATCTGGCTCACAAGAAGCTGTCCAAACTCCGGTGACTGCATATGCTTGCCTCCTTTATTTTACCCTCTATCAAGAAAAGAAGAAATACCTAGCTCAACTCTGTTCCGATTCCTGCCCTAGCCACAACCCATCTGGCTCACAAGAAGCTGTCCAAACTCCGGTGACTGCATATGCTTGCCTCCTTTATTTTACCCTCTATCAAGAAAAGAAGAAAGTAGGTTATGGGCATAGTCCCGCTGGTATACTAGGCCTCTGTTCTTAGATATCTACAAGGGTCTTACAGTTTGCCTGAGCTTGAGCCACTAGCAGCCGGTACCCCTCCTTCACAGACTCTCTTCTACCTTCTCACCTCCACACCTTTAACTTTCCTTCTCATATAATTACTTTTTACTCTATCTCTTCACTAGTTAGCTTCCCCACTCTCCTTCTTCTATACCTGCTTTATCCACTAGGTGACACCCTAATCCCGTTGTTTTTCTCTGCTGCTCCCTCTTGCACTAACTGTCCTACGCCTGTAATTTCTGTATTGGTCTTCTTATCCCCTTTTACCCTTAGCCTTGCCAGTACTCCATCTGTCTCCCTTCTGTTTGATTTTTGTTTTTTTTTAACTCCTGAAACCTGCCTAAGTTTTTTGCTTCTATTCCTTGACCTGCTCCTCCTCTCTCTCACCTTAAGCTTAAACATTTGATTTAACCCTCCTTCATTTTGTTTGTCATTTCGCTGGTGCACTTGGCCATTCTAGACCTTTCCCTTTTCCTGGTATACCTCTCTTACCTACTCACCTGCATTTCTGATTGTTTCCTCTCCAGCTTCTCCTTCAATTGTTTCTTATCTTTTACACTTTTCTTTGCGACACTCCTGTCCTTTTCCTATTCTTATCTCTCCTGGTTTTACTTCCCACTCTCCACCTCTGCTTCCTGAATAATCCGATTCCACTCCTGGACTGACATACCTCTAACTTCCTCTAGCCCCACCCACCCTCTCCTGTAGTACTCTCGCTCTACTCCCGTCCTGTCTCTCATCCTCTGAGAGGTTATTTATACCCCTTTCCTGAAACGTGCCACTCCTTTACTGCCTTCACCTTATGCAGGTCCCTGGCTGCTGTCCGCTCTTGCCCTGGTGTGCTAGCTCTAGTAGGTAAAGACAGTGGTTTTATTAGCTGGGATATTTTGATGCTTGAACTACAGACTGTATATTAATTAATGAACGACTGTATTTGAAGAGGATTACATGTATTTAGTGAGAGCAACACTGCATTATAGTGCTTTGTTTTGTTGTTTAAAGAATATGTTATCATTTCAGAAAGAGCAACTCTGTGCTACAGCGCTTTGCTCTGTTGCTTAAAGAAATGCTCTCTTGCTAAACAAAGGCTTGTAAACTCATTGCTTTGCTCTGCAGCTTTTATAGTGGATTGCATGTGTTAGTTAGAATAATATTGTGTTACAGTGTGCATTTTGTTTGAGAAATTGCTCTTTCGCAGCGTCTCCTTCTGTTAAGGAGCACGGACTTTTTTTTTTCTCTCTAATAGTGTTGATTCATTTTTTGGTGGTCTGTCCCATTTGAGGCCGGTAATGTGCCTTGTATCCTAAAGTGCTATGTAGAACTGCGCCACTCACGTGAGCTTGTCCATGTGCTCGGTTGGCGTTTTTATCGTCCTTTCCATACCTAGCTCTTTGAAAGCTAACTACGCTCCTGCACTTGCAGATGTGCTAGGTAGGTGCATAGTCTACACTCTGTTGTAGTGTTTTTTTTTTATATAACTGCAGCGGCCATCTACTAATCCGCCACGCTTGTGAAGCCTCCCTAATTGCTTCAGATACCGTTACTACACTCTTGCGCTTAAGCGCTTGTAGTAGCTGAAACGGCGTTTTTTGTTGTCAGTCTAGTGGAGCTTGGATAACTGCTTAGGGGACCCTTACCTAGTATATCTTAGGAAACTAGCTGTATTTAATTAAATGCAGCATTTAGTGCCCTACTTTGCTGAAGTCTCCCTAAATGTTTAAAGTAACCTTTACCATTCACTTGCGCTTAAGCGCTTGTAGTAGCTGAAACAGCGACTTCGGTCATCACTCTAGTGGAGCTTAGATAACTGCTTAGGGGACACATACTCAAGTAGATCTTAGGAAACTCAGCTGTATTTAACTAAACGCAGCATTTTTAGCGCCTTACTAAGCTAGTCTGGCCTTCCTCATGTTGCCGTTGTACCTGCGTTAACTGCTCAGGCATTACCACTAGTTAGTATTGAAGACCTCACTCACTTTTTCACTTTTTCATTCTCAGTTATATTGCTCCTAGGTCTGGTTTATTTTAGGCATGTTATTTCAGAAATATTTGCTAAACTCCTGCCATAATTGTTTTAGAAGCTGCATTCTTACTCTCTAGTTGTAATTATCAATAAGGGCAACACTGTGTTACGGTGATTTGCTTTGTTGTTTAAGGAATTGCTCTCTCGCCCAACAGAGGCTTGTAGATACTCTGCCTTGCTTTGAAACTTGTATAGTGGATTATATGTGATAGTCAGATTAATATTGTGTTACCTTTTTCTGATTATTAATGTTGTATTTATTTTACTACTTTACAGGCCTTATACCTGTGCTAACCCTCTTCCTTTTTACTTGCCTCCCTTCTTCCCAAAGTACCTAGCTCAACTCTGTTCCAATTCCTGCCCTAGCCACAACCCATCTGGCTCACAAGAAGCTGTCCAAACTCCGGTGACTGCATATGCTTGCCTCCTTTATTTTACCCTCTATCAAGAAAAGAAGAAAGTAGGTTATGGGCATAGTCCCGCTGGTATACTAGGCCTCTGTTCTTAGATATCTACAAGGGTCTTACAGTTTGCCTGAGCTTGAGCCACTAGCAGCCGGTACCCCTCCTTCACAGACTCTCTTCTACCTTCTCACCTCCACACCTTTAACTTTCCTTCTCATATAATTACTTTCTACTCTATCTCTTCACTAGTTAGCTTCCCCACTCTCCTTCTTCTATACCTGCTTTATCCACTAGGTGGCACCCTAATCCCATTGTTTTTCTCTGCTGCTCCCTCTTGCACTAACTGTCCTACGTCTGTAATTTCTGTATTGGTCTTCTTATCCCCTTTTACCCTTAGCCTTGCCAGTACTCCATCTGTCTCCCTTCTGTTTGATTTTTTTTTACTCCTGAAACCTGCCTAGGTTTTTTTTTTGCTTCTATTCCTTGACCTGCTCCTCCTCTCTCTCACCTTAAGCCTAAACATTTGATTTAACCCTCCTTCATTTTGTTTGTCATTTCGCTGGTGCACTTGGCCATTCTAGACCTTTCCCTTTTCCTGGTATACCTCTCTTACCTACTCACCTGCATTTCTGATTGTTTCCTCTCCAGCTTCTCCTTCAATTGTTTCTACCCGCTCCGTTCGCCCTGCGGGCTCACTCCGCTCCCCTACCCTACCCCCAATTCCCACACACCCCCAGGGGTCCTAAATTTATACCTCCTTAAACACACACCCTAACTCACCCTACCAATCCCTAAGCTCATCCTTCCCGCTTATTTTTAACCACACCCCTACCCTCCCATTACTACTCTCTATAATTACTCTCCCTAAACTTCCTCTATTCCTAACCCTTTACTTACAATTTCAATATCCTTTTTATTCCCCTCACTTACATTTGCAGGTTCCTTATCTATTCTCTCCTCCTATTCTATTTCCTCTACCTTTCATTTCACTCTAGCTACAATTTTACTTCTCCACAAAGATGGCTCCCTATACTCTAACCATGCCTTTACTATCACTTTTACTCGTAATCACCCTCTTCTCAGCCTACCTTCTTACCTCCTTTGAAAACCTACACTATGTCCAGCTTTTACACTCACACAAACAAACTATAACTTGCACATATACACCCCTAACGACACACTCCAACATTACTTCCACTCCTAGCTACCTTCTACCTAAATACCACAGACTCTTTCACTTTAAACATGTCCTACCCACCAATAGAAAATTGAAACTTCAAACCTATCTAAAAAACAACTTAATAACAAAACCAAACAATCCCACCTTACAAGATGGGGACATCCACCCCAACCCTGGACCTACCAACCCTACTTTTCAAATAATTAACCCTAAACTTAATAATTCCCTCCTAATAGGACATCTGAACATTCAAAGCATCAATAATAAAGTATCTCACCTTCATGCCCTCCTACATATCCATTCCTTTGATTTTCTCTGCCTCACTGAGACTTGGCTAAAACCTGACACAAAAGATAATGAGATTACTCCCCAAGGCTATAACATAGTGAGACTTGATAGATCAAAACGTAAAGGCGGTGGAGTAGCAATTTCTTTTTAAGAATGAACTTAATATCTCCACCCTTCCAGCTTATCCAACCCAGGATAGTAAAATAGAAGTCCTCATAACTAAATTCCAATTTAACACCAAAAAATCCCTTTACATTATCTGTATTTACTTACCACAAGGTAACAATATACCCACTTTGGAAGCCTTTCTCAGCTGGGTATCTACGACTTACCCCCAAGAAACAATAATCCTAGGTGATTTCAACATAGACTGGAAAAGTATCAATGCTGAAAATCCTACCTCTCACATCAACCTTCATGGTTTCACCCAAACCATCACCTCAACAACAAGAATTAATAAACCTAACAAAAAAGAGAGTATCTTGGATTGGATACTCATAAACAAAGTTGAACAAACTTACAAAGTAGGAACCCTACCAGATGATGTTAGTGATCACTCTTTGACTTTTATTACAAGAGAAAAGAAAGATTTCCATAACCTCCCCACCACTAGAACAATACGCTCTACCAAACATTTCAACATAGACTTATTTCAAAATGAACTCAAAGAATGCAACTGGAACCCCTTAAAATCCCTTCCTCTTGAGAATGCTGTAATATACTTTAATACAACTTTCTTATCTATTCCCGACAAACATGCTCCCAAACGTACCATCAGAATGAAGTCCAACATAGCCCCATGGCTCTCTAATGAAACAAAAAATCTAATTTTACTTCAAAACAAAATCTGGGCCAAATGGAGATGCCATAGAAATAGCTCTGATCTTCTTCAATTCCGCCAGCTTAGAAATACAACTAAAAAAGCAATCATTACTGACAAAAAAAACTACTACTGTAAACTTCAACAAACTCATCAAAATAATCCAAAGAAATTCTGGTCTTGTATCAACAGACTGTTGTCCCCAGGTAACTCTAAAACTCCCACCCCTCTTGATGCTGATCCAGACACTCCCCACCTAACTGAAAATACCTTCAACTCATTCTTCACCGACACTATTCAGTCTCTAGCTAGACAACTAAACACTGACAAATCCAACCTTCCAATCAACCTAGCACAATCCTCCCATAACTTTAAACTACAACCCATATCTACCTCTTTCATCTACAGACTTATTCATAAACTGAAGCCTTGCACCCCATCTGCTGACAAACTTCCTTCTCTTTATCTCCAAAAAGCAGCCAAAGTAATCACATACCCTATATATCTATACTTATAAATAGGACAATCCAAGAAGGAACCATCCCAGACATCTGGAAGGTCTCCTACATTATCCCTTTACATAAAGGTGGGAACTCTATCGACTACTCTAACTATAGACCAATTGCTCTCCTATCTCCCTTAGCAAAAATTATGGAGAAATGCATTCACCAACAACTTTTACAGTATCTCTCTCTCCACAACATAATAGCAAGCTGTCAGCATGGCTTTAGGCCTTATCATAGTACTACCTCCGCCCTCCTCTCCTTCACAGACACTATCAATAGAAACCGCAACAACAACCTTCTCTCTTCTGCTCTCTTCATTGACCTCTCTAAAGCTTTCGACATGGTTAACCATTCTATCCTAATTAACATTCTTGAATCTCTTTTGATAACCTAGCCATGAATTGGTTCAGATCTTATCTCAGCAATAGGCAACAGGCAGTTCTCTGGGAAAATCAAATTTCTTCCTTGTTACCGGTCACCATTGGTGTCCCTCAGGGCTCCATTCTTGGACCACTTCTTTTCTCTTTATTCATTAATGATCTCTATTTGGCAATTCCTCAAGCAACCTGCATCCAATATGCAGATGACTCCACCCTTATTTGCTCAGCTACCTCTCCAACTGAACTTTCTTCCCTTACTCAAAACATCTTCAACACAGTAGAAACATGGTTTACCAAACGTCACCTCCTACTTAATGCCAAAAAAACTAAACTCCTTCTCTTTACTCCCACTACTAGGTCCGTCCCCTTAAACTTTACTATCTCTTCAAACAATGCCACCGTCATCTCACCAGATACTACTACCAAACTGTTAGGAATAACCATTGACAATAATTTCTCTTTTGACCAACACATAAACAACACCATTAAAATAGTCAACAGAAAAATAGGATCCTTATATAGAATTAAGACTTTCTTAACCACATCAGCTAGAGCCAAGATCGCTCATTCCCATCTAATCTCAACTCTTCTGTATGCCTCACCTGTTTTTACTAACCTTAAGAAAACTAACCTTAACAAACTTGCAACTTGCTACAATAATATAGCCCGATTTGCTACTGGAAATCCCTTTAAAACTCACCACTGTTCTAACCTAAAACAACTAGACTGGCTGGAATTTCAAAACCATCTGTTAATCCCCCAACTCACAATTGCCCACAGACTACTATACCAACCCACTTATACCCCTATACTCTCAAAACTTTTAATCCCATATAATAATCTCAACTCCCTTCGCTCTTCTAGTAAACTCATTACCAGTTTAACTAAGTCTAATAACACAGCTGGTGACTCTCTATTTACTAATACAGCAGGAAGAAGCTGGAATCTGCTACCTAGTGATATAACACGAACTACATCATTACCACTTTTCAAACAAAAACTCAAAAATTGCCTCCTAAGTCACTGGCTATGTCCTTGTAGTAAACCTGACTAATCAACACCTATACCCTGTTTTTCTTCTCTTCTACCTTCTTCCTAACATTTAATAATTAGTCGTGTAACTAAGACTATCACTAAATCAAACTTTATTCAATGTATTGCTAAAATCCCTCAAGTCTGATGTAAATTATTGTACTTATCTCTTACTAGAGTGCATCTAGTCAGATTACGTTCTATGTTAACATTCTGAAGTGTTACACTGTATCATATAGCTTTTAATCCTTGTTTACCTTGTAATGATATTTTTCTATTTGAATACATTTTTGTTTTGCTTTTTGTTTTTGTTTTTGTTTTTGTTTTTGTTTTTTGTTTTGTTTTGTTTGTATTGGTGTGGAGCTTTTCTCCCCGGGCCTCTACTGAAAATGGATATATATCCAGCTAGACTAGCCCGGTCAACAAATGTAAAATAAAATAAATAAATTTTTTGCCAGTGCTGCTTTAGTAGGTCTATGTGAGGCTGGAGGTGTGGTGCAAGTGTTAACCTTCTCCTCATGACTGTCTGTTCCAGTCTTGGGTGGAGAGACCTTAGCCTCCAGTTTGGCTGTATAATTGCATCTCTCACATATGTTAGTGTTTTGTGTAGGAGGAGAGGGCTGTCTGTGCACATGAGGCAGTTGTAACATTGCCTCAGGATACCCAGATTCACCAGCTGGACTGGAGAGTACACCTGAAGTTGCCCTTTGGTCATGCCTGAATAGTAGGGTGAGCTGCTTAGTCGCTTGGTTGGTGAGGGGTGGATAAAGAGCCTTGCCCTGCTGGGCAGTCAAGTGTCGGGGTATATTAGTGCTTGCTATTAGGTCTGAGCAAGTGCTGGACTGTAGGATGCTTTTTGAGTGCTTAGGTTGAGAGTTTAACTAGTTTCAAGTGAAAATCTGAAGAGGAGACTTAGTGGAGCCAGGAATAATTTAACCCTAGCTAACCAGTGCTGCCCGGTGCACAAAACCGTGCAAATGCAGTTTTTAACTTATCACTTATCTTAACTCTGAATATTTATTTTTTTGGATGTGCAACTATATGTGGATAGGGATCATAGGATTCAGTTTAGACGTAGGAAACCCACATCTGTCAATAAATTCCTCCATGCTGATAGTATGCATCCCCCTCACTTGATTAAATCCTTACCGTATGGTGAATTTAAAAGGATTTATCAGAATACCTCTGATGTTAGGCTTAAATAAGTGTTTTTGAATGAGGTTCATAATAGATTAAGTTCACGTGGGTATTCTGTATCTGTTTTGGTGGAAGCTCGTAATGGAATTCAGAGTGAGTATAGGGGTTTGGTAATAGGTGTTGGAATAAAAATTAAGTGAATATGAGAGGTAATAAAAGAGAGAATAGGTTGGTTTTTGTGACAAAATATTCCCCCTTTCAAATATTTTGGAGAAAATAATTAAGGAATCTTGATGTATGGTTTCAGGTGATGTGACTGTAGGACACCTTTTTCCCAAACGTATAACCTTTTCCTGTGGAAGGTATAACAACTTGAAGGAATTATTGAGTGGGGATGGTTTGATTAGTAGAATTGGTGACAGAGTGGGGACACGAACATGTGGGAACTGCTCGGTATGCAGTAGGGTGAAGAACTTAAATGGTTGTAAGATTAATGGTAGACTTTATAAAGCCAGAGAAGTTTTTAATTGCAACTCCCAGGGTGTTGTGTATATTATTGGATGTGGCTGTCAAGACACTAAATGGTATACTGGGCAGAGTAAGAGAAAGGTGAAACTTAGAATAATGGAACATTTGGGAGATATTAGAAGGCAGAATGTGAATAGTTCTGTAGCTAACCATTTTGTGTCTGTACATGGGGGTTTTCAGAGTAGTCTGTTCTTTAGTGTGTTGACACGACCATTTTGGAAGTATGAGGCTAGCTTTAAGGATGAACTTAATAGATTAGAGTGCAGAATAATTATTAAGTACAGGACACTTTGTCCTACCGGAATTAATATTAGTAGCAATTTAACTTTGTAAAGCAGGATGTTTAAATAAGCTAGTGAAGAAATAATTGTTAGAGATTTATATAAAGTTTTTTTGAAAAAAATCATTGTTGTTTAAGTGGGATGCTGGATTGTTCAAATGTATGCAGAATTTTTATTGATAAATTGGATAACAATTCCCCTGGATTTATGAAGCTTGCACCAGGCGCCGGAGTAGCATCAGCAATCTAACGCTAAATATGGCCGCCGAGCAATTCAGGTACGAGCTGTTTCCACGTGCACTACCAGCGTACACCAGAGCTGCGCAGCTCCCGGTGCATGTATGCTAATTACCCCATGCACAGCAGTGTAGCATGCAAATGAAGGTATATAGCGATTCATGAAGTGGTGCAGGCATAGTGTAAGCATGCAGAAATGTAAACCAAAAAAAGGTTTACATTTTTTCAAACATAAAATCGGAGCCATGAAAGTGGACCAAACTTACGTATTAGAATGTTAATATATACCAATGGCTAAATATATAGCCAATGGCATAAAAAAACATGAACAACACATAAAAAATAACATTTAATGTCATGGCCACACTAACGCAAAGTAAAACTGCAGTTCTGCAATGTAACACAATTCATGAATTCCCCATAATAGTCAATGGCACGCATGCTACACCACTACCATGGCGCAAGGGTTGGTAGGGGTCTGTGACAGTGTTCTGCGTGGTAACTAGGAATTTGTAGTCAATGCCTTGCAAATGAGTCAAGTAATACTGAACTGCAAACTCCCCGCCGGCGTAAGGATGTACCACATGGCGTAGCAGTACAACACCGAGGTGTGGCCTGGAGGTAAACATGACATCAAGAGAGGGGTGCGCCACCGTAGCTGTAAGCACATTGGAGCATTGCTAATCTGGGTTGTCTGTTGCTAAGCAAAGCTGCAGGATATTTGTGTGGAAGTAGCCATAGCTTTCCTTAGCTGAGAGCACACAAGGTAACCAAAAGTGCATGTGAACGTGGATGAAAACACGCTCGAAACCCAGTAAACGATTGTGCATGGCACGCACCACAGCTGAAACAGGAAGGATATGGGAAGACAATAAGGAAATGCTGCAGCATGGTAATTGGAGTACAAATGAGTAATTAACATCTAGGAACTCACAGTGGGCCATTGACAACAGCTAACAAGGCTGCTAGCAGCTACCTGCAGAACAGGAAAGGGGAGGGGCTGTACTGCAAAGAAAAGAGAACTGTCACAGCAGAACAAAGCAAACTTGCAGTAGATCAGCTACATAACACATTTCGCAAAACAATCCTGGGTTGTGAAAGTACAAAACAAGAAAGCAGGCAGCTGGATGCATGCCAGAGAATAGGAGGGGAATCAGGTTGAAAAGTGAAGTAAAGGGCAATAGATGAATCACGGCAGCCAAGCAGTATTTGCCAGGGGGGACATCCCATATGGTCACCTGGTGTGGGATGCTGGCTATGCACTAGAACTGTGGATGATGACTCCCATCAGAAATGCACACACAGCCACGCAAGAACGCCATAATGAGGCACACGCAGAAAGCAGACTCATCATAGAGTGTGTGTTTGGGATGCTGAAATCACAGTTCCGTTGCTTGGACATATCTGGTGGAGCCTTGCAGTACTCTCCAGGCATGAGTGCCCACATCTTCATAGTATGTGCCATGCTACACAATATGATCCTGCAGAAACAGCTGCAGCAGGGACAGAATGGTGAAGGCTCTCACAGCCCACCACCATTGCCAAGGGCCCCACAGGCACAGAGGGACAAAGACCATGAACACCCTGTGCCAGCCCCAGTAGGCAGGCAGAGGCATGCCCAGTATGCCCATGCCTTGGCAAAGAGGGAACGTATAGCACACACACTGCCAGTGTAGGCACTTATGGACTGACACCCTTCTCCACCTGCACACACAGCAAACATGGATGGCACACACACACAACCACCTATAAATTGTCATGTATAGGTGGTCTCCTGTGTGCATCCTACACAGGTAGCCCTCAACTATTGTACACATAACTGACACTGGCACAAGGTAAGTCAATACCTGAATAGTAAATTAAGCTATCAACATGTGTCCATACTGTATGTATAGGTTCATAGATACATAGGTAGGTACATGCCTAACTGCCCAAGGCCACTCATAAGCATAGCCAAAAGGTGTCTGCTGTCACCACCCTATTGATTAACTAACTGTCCCACTGTGGAGCAGAGCTAATTGCGGGATCCCTGGAGTGTATCCACTGTTCCCCACCCACTCTGCAAGGATTCCCTGGAGTGTTAGTGAGGGGGTTTTGTATAATGTAATCAGGGATGAAGTTCCAAATAATGGGGAGTATCCATGACAGGAATCTTCTCAGATGATTTACATGTTACATAGTATACCCTAACCACAGCTTGCATATATAGGTAGTATTCCACAGAATAATAAACATTTGGAACACACAACCACTGAACTGTGCATTAATCACCCTTGCACTACCAGTTCCTGCTCTGAGAGGTAAAGCCAGGATTAGAACATACAACCATGTACACAATCTTCACAATAGCCTACCACTAAGCTACCTGAGATGTACCAATGGCAGTTGTGTATATTGACAAGATAAAACACAAAAGGAAGGAATGTGTGGAAATAGGACAAACCGGCATGTACCCAATGAAAGGTGTATGCTATATGTATATATATATATATATATATATATATATATATATATATATAGATAGATATATATATATATATATATATATAGATATATATATATATATATATATATATATATATATATATATATATATATATATATATATATATCAACATATATATATATATATATATATATATATATATATATAGAGAGAGAGAGAGAGAGATGTCGATATATGGGGATATACATATATATGTAGATATATAGATAGGTTAACAACATCTACATAACCATGGAGGTACATATAAATAGGATACCTACCACATACTGACTGCTTGACATACCGACGCACGTAATCACGAGGCTTAAATCCGAAAGACCACAGTACTGAAGCACCAGAAGCACGAGGTTTAAAATCCTGATGTTAAGGGACATTTAGTCAGTGTTTCTTATGTTGTGGTTCAGGTAGGTTGCTGTGTGTAAGTGTGTTTCTGAGGGCTGTAGTGTGTGTAGGTGTGTGTTCTGAGTGTGGTGTGTGTTCCTGGGGGACTGTAATGTGTGGGTGTGGGTTTGCTTTGTGCATCTGTTTGTGTAATCTAGGAGGTAGAATATTAAAGTAGGGGTGTGTGTGGGGGGGTGCAGACACCCACATGGGGTGTGTAGGGGGGCTTGCCCACCTGCTCATATGTAGTGTAGGATGGTTTGTTTGGATGTGGTGGGTAGCAGTGTGTCTGTGTGTGCGTGTGTGTGCTCCATGTTTGTGTTACTTTCGCGAGTTACTGTTGCTGTCAGTAATGTGGGGTATGGGCGTCTGGGCCCGGTGCTGTGGGCGTCGGAATTGTGTGGTTTTGGGATTCCGTAGGTATCCCGTATACAGCAGTTGAAGTGTTCATATATAAGTATAATATGGACACATCACACATTCCGCCACTACCAAACTTTATGAACAAAGAATATGGAGAGTATATGCCTATACGCTATTACAAATATGTGCTATGGATATGAGCCAATGATAATGTTACCACCTGTCCCACTTTGTGAGGGACAGTGCCTCTTTGGGTGGTTGTGTCCTGACCAAAAATATTAAATGTGGCAAATGGCCTGAGTTTGTAGGACATAATTATGTCCCATATGTAATGTAATAGTTGCATACAATAGTTCTTTCTGTATCTAAAATATCTACATGTTACAAGAAACAGGATAAGCAACTAAACTGCTACAAGAATAAGCTTATATTTAGGCAAAAAAGGAAAGTTCTATCCCTTGTACTGACCGTGGGTCTGTTTCAGCCTGTAAAATCTGATGTGTGTCCCGAAAATATCCCACTATGGCCATATGAAAAGGTGGCAACCCTAGCCAAAGAGGGTCAGTCACCAACACAACTCCAATGACTGCAAATGGCTATGACAGAAATACACAGCTTTCATGTAGCAACACTTTATTACATTCCGATGTATTGCCGAAAGGATTCAAGGACTAACGTCACCTGCATGCTATACAGGAACCAATTAGCAGTGCCTTAATGAATAAGCCTGCAATTACCATAGTATTAGTCCACTAAAGGATAGGTGTTCAAATAGGGAAGGAATCCTCACGCACATATTGATTATGTATAGAAGCAGTTAGGGAAGGAACCCTCACGCACATATCGATTGTGTATAAAAGCAGTTCCTACACACCTGCATCTGCTATGTACACCCACCAACATCACCCCCACACCCAAACAATTTACAATACAAACTGTAATAGCATCACAAATCATTCAGTCACTGTACGACATCTGCAGAAGCCTTAACATACCTTGTCAGAGACACACTAACATGGCCCTATGTGAAATAGTTGCTGTTATACAATGGAACAGCTGCTGATGTTACAGGGTTTGTTTGCACTAATCCCATTTCAGAGGGTTGTGTGTACCAATTACTGATTAACAGCACAGTATGATACACATATACACCAAATCAAGGATGTCTGGTGAGCACACTGTAAACCACCTAACAGTTCATGCATAGCCATACAGCCTTGAGCTGCCCAAACATCTGAAACAACTGCAGAAGTATCACGTACAAACAAACTCTGCATAAGTAGCAATGTTCTGAAATATAACAGCTGTACTCACATGTAGAACAACATCTTTTAGCCATTACACACAATCCACAGGAGTCATGAAGCTAATATATCTCTGTCTGTCTCCATATAGCTGTAGAAATACATTACAAACAACACATCCAGGCCTTCTTCCTCGAAAATAAGACAAATGGACAACTCCCAAGTGGAGTACTCAATTATACACCACTGTTGCCATGGTATTGGCTAATGGAGTAGCTGCACAGCTGATGTGCATCTAATTAACTACTTTGGAACACCAATCAGTGGTCAGAATAGCACGTTACTGATATTTAACTAGAAAAGGATGACTTATTGCACATTCAAACCATCTGTATATACCAGCAGAATGTTACAAAGAAGATTGAAACACAAACTGAGAAGGATTGAATTAACAGTCAACGACACCTCGGGTTACTAATAAGGTATGTATAACACTCAGTATGTCTGTGTATGTAGTACCTGTTCTGTAATATTTAAAGTGCACGCAATCCTTATAGTGGAAACAGTTATCTTGTAGTGATGTATTGTTGAGCATAGTAATGCTTGTAGTATTTGTGTGTACAGCTGTAGGTCACAAGGCAAACACTGCATACACCACAAGGGATGCTATATAAGGGCTTTGAACAGAAATATTCCTCACTAGCCGCTGTCAGTGGCAGGGCTGGTCCAACAAGTATGTGCTATAACAGGGAATAGTATATGCTGATATATTGTAACAGTAAGCATATGTATGGGTGTATTACTGAGAATAACATGTCGAAGGTTGGCCCACTATGCAATTATGATTTGCATTGTGGGATATTGTGCCAATAACTGTGCAATGTACAGTATTGTAGGCAGATATGTATTACAAGTTACATAGCATTACTGTTATGTTAGGCAAACATTAGTTATGGCTATTGGCATTTACACTCACAGTAACAGGATACATATGACTTGTAGTCACCCGACAGTTTATCAGCATGATAGCAAAGTAAAATGGAAGAGCTAGTTAACTATCCATGCACATAAAACATGCAATAAGTGCAAAGGTAGGTACTAGGCTGTCTGCCCAATGGTATTTATAAGCCTAGCTAGAGTGTGTTGGCTTTCGCCACACCCTTAGGTTAGTTCCCTGTGCTTCTGTCCAGCAGATCCACTTCAGTGATCCCCGGGGTACATGTCTGTCTCACATCCACCCATCAAGGTTTCCCTTGAAGAGTGCTAGTGAGGGGCCCTGCCTGATGTACATTGGAATTATGTCCCAAAACATGGGGAGTCCCCGGGTCAGGAATCTATCCGTCAAGCATGTCCTAGTCATCATTGTGGTTATGTGTATATCCCTAGAGCATGTGGCTCTCAGGGGGCTTCTGTTTAGGTGAAGCATATCCAGCAATACTGGGTTGGACATGGGCCTTGTATGTCAAGCAGAGATCACCTGTGAGTATGCGGTATGCAACCAAGTACAGCTGGAGTTTCTTAGGTTGGGCTGCATAGGTCATCTGTTTGAGGTCAGTAATCCTCTTGGTGTGGTACTGTTGTGGTCTTCCAAGCTGTTGCAGTTGTCTTGTAAGGTACATCCCAAATGGGGTGTTGTATCCTTTAATGGGTCTAATAAGTCATGAGTAGAGAGGCACAATGACCTTCTTTGTTCTGGATGTGAACCCATTAGAGATTAGGGGGGGGCATGTAGAAGGATATTCTAACCACCTTGTCATTATGGATATCAAAGGAGAGATTTCTATCTACTGGGGTTCCCAGATCCCTTATTACCTTTTCTGTATGTAGGGGACTAGCACCTATGTGGTAGTCCATGGGTAATTAGTTATATCCAAAGGGGATGACTATGCACTTTTTGGCATTCAGCTTGAGGCCATGATATTGACACCAGGTATCCATCTCAGTGCGACCCTTCTGGAGGGTGTCTGTATCAGCTGGGGAAACAATTATGGCCTCTAGTTTGCAGTCGTCTGCAAACCTTTTCAGCCAAAGCCCTCCTGTGCTTGCCTGTACGTCAGAGAATTATATACCAAACATGAGGGGTTCTAGGACTGAGCCCTAGGGGACGCCACTTGTAAATGGTATACAGTCAGACCTAGGGTATGCAACTCCCACTGTGTGGGTTCTGTCTGTGAGCCACTTTCCAAACTATCACATGACATAGGGGTTAATGTTCAGGCGGATGGCTATGTCGATAATACCAGAATGGGGAATGGTGTTGAAAGCCTTTGAGAGATCTAGGTAGGCTGTGTGGACCTCCTTACCCTCATCTAATGCCTTGGTAATTGTCTCTAAGAAGTCCACCAGGTTTAGAAGGCATGGTCTGCCCTTAACAAAGCCAAACTGGGAGGGGTCAAAGGTTTGGAGTTACCCAATGTCTCTGTGACTGAGATCCATGATGATGTGCTCCATAGCCTTGCAGACCAGGCTAGTCAGGCCTATAGGGCAATAGGTCCCGTGGTCCATTGTGGTGCCACCTTTGTGGAGTGGGATAACTGTTGCTGTGCATCATTCAGGGGGCACAAAGCCCGATGCGAGGCTATTATTGAACATGGTGCATAGGTGGGGAGGCAGTACATTCTGAAGTTCATGTAAAACGCAGCCTGGGATGTTGTCCGGTCCCATGGATGCTGTGATATTGGCTTTAGAGTGTGCAGCTTTTACCTGCGTAGTTGTGATTACAGGGACTCTGCACTCTTGCTGTATAGATATGGGCCCTTTAGGGGGTGAGAGGGGGGAAAAGTATCACTGAACCTATCTGCCAGGATGTTGGCAATATCCGTTGGTTCTGTAATGTTCATGCCTTTGTGCTGTAACTCAGGGCAGATCTGGGTGTTGACATCGAAATATTTGACATAGCTATAGAATGCTTTGTGGCTGTCATTGGAATTAGTGGTGGTTTTGTTTTGGTAGCTAGCTTTGGAGGATCTTATAAGGGATCTCACCTCCTTACTGAGGCTGACCAGGGAGCTCCTCCATGCATGGAATTGTACTCTCTTTTGCAACAGTGTCTTCCTCTTGTTGTACAGTTTGTTTATGGCAGGGGACCACCAGATTGGCTTCCTTAATTAGGAGTATAGCATCTTGGTTCTGTTTGGGATAGCACGATCCATGCACTCATGTAAGTGCTTATAGAGTGCATTTGTGTAGGATTCAGCAGTTGTAACAGTATTGTCCATCTGCAGGGGTGTCATGAAGTTCACCACGTCTGTCTTAAGAAGCATGAAGTTGGCTTTGTAGACATATTATACTGTGATTCCCTTAATGGTGGGTGGTGGCGGGATGTGGATATCAAGGGTGTTCAGCTTATGGTTGAATCGGACCAACGAGGAGTTGACTTCAGGTGTGGAACACCGGTCACTCATGTTGGTAATGCCTAGGTCTAGGATATTGTTGGTCCTGGTGGGTATGTTGATCCAGGGCATTGGTGTTTATGAATTCCAGAAAGCGCTGAGTTAATGAGTTGGTACACAAGTAGTTTTCACAGTTAATGGGGTAGATTCAGTGAGACTATGTGATGAGTGTGGTGTGGTGCGAATGTTTACCTTCTCCACATGACTGTCAGGGTCAGGCTTGGTTGGAGAGAGCTTTACCTCCAGTTTGGCTAGATAAGTGCATCTCTCACAGGTTGTAGTGTTGGGTGGTAGGGGGAGAGGATTGTCTGTGTACATGAGGCAATGTCTACTTTGCCTCAAGATGTCCATATTCATCAGATAGACAGGAGAGAACACTGGCAGCTGACCCTTGGACATGCCTGAATATAAAACTAATTTTCCCCTAGATAAGTGAAGAAAGTGAGTACAAGAGCTATTTTACTCTAAGCACTTGAGGAAAGTATGTACAAAAACTGTTTACCTCTAGGTAATGAGGAAGATTGAGTGCTATAGTAATTAGTAGCTTACATAGTACTTACAAGTTCTGAACAAGTGCTGAGCATGAATAAGCAATCCAGATAGGGTCTTGGATAACATAAACACAGTGTCCCGCCCAACAGGTACAAAATCATATATCCATATACACCACAGAGCCGCTATACCCACAACTATGCAGGTACAAGCTGCACTCAGGCTGCATGGGACCTGTCCACATCCCAGGTTGTATCATACACATATGGCAAAACAAGTTGCTCTCCACATACACATCATGTAAAACATAGCTTCATGTCAGGCTGTGTACACACTGAATGGTGCACACCAACAGGTATCACAATCCACAAAGGGGGAGACACCACTGATAATGGGAAGTACTGCACTACTACCCTGCTGAGTCTGGTCTGAAAGGCCATGAACCTTGATCAAATTATTTGATGTCAGCAGAACAGATGTAGATGATAGTAAGGTTGATTTCACACTGCATATCAGAACCTTGCCAGGTCATAGGACATCATCACCCATTCTGTGTTCCACCTACACTCGGTATACTAGATGTACATTCCTATGTCACAGGAGTGTTTTGCAATGGAACTGCTGGTAGAACCAACACTACAGAAGGTGTCTGACTAATACATGCACATCACACCAGTGCCAGCTACAGTAAGACAGTGTTAATTAATTGTATTCCCCCTCATTGTAGTCCATACCACACAGACTAACAGAAGGCATCTGCCTATTGAAGTATGCAAATGACTATGACTTAGGAGCAATAGCCAACTCAGAGTGTTGTGGACAACATACAGAAGGGGCTTTGTGGGTGAGGTGTGTGTGACATATGGCCACAATCTGACAGCTACATATTGCATTGTCACCCCTATGTTAATAACTCTGTACCCATGAACTACCACATAGGCAGCGGTCAACATAATGGACACTGTGTGTAAGGGATGCAGCTGGGCAGTTGTTTTTCCTGTGATAGCTACGTCACCACACCTGTCAGGTAGTCATATGTGGCAACCCTAATCATGACAGGGTGCCATCCATGAATATAGAGATCATTGTCCAGCCATACACAACACTCAAGTGACCCATATCAGATCACATATTTCCTTTAAGGGGTATTGGCCATGTTCAGATGGCCTACACCAGCCTTCCCATTCCCCATCTCCACTATGTAGCATGATGCATACCCTGAATAAATTCAAGTCCAACCCAGTGATGTTGGACATGCTACACGTACACATCCTGATCTCAAACATATACTTCATGGACATCCACCTTCCTAGTACTAGGATCACCACATGTTAGACAAATCCTTGTCCTATAGACTTTATATAGTCCTGCCATACTATGCATTGATGTCCAGCAAAGTTGCACATCGCCCCCCTCTCAGACATGGTGTGATGACCGCATGGTAAATGTATCATTAACCCTGTGGATTAGTTATGTGGCACTGCTCCACCTGGCCCCAGAGACCTGCCTGTCGGCTACAGCCAGGTAACCTTTCATCCTAGATTCATACATGGCCCAGGGCATATAGCCTACTAGTTGACTTTGACTGTACATGCTATAGTTGATATCCATCCCTGCAAATACCATCTGGCTAGCCAGTGTCCCATGTGTATCACATGTGCAACACAGGTGATACATGGCAGGATGTTGAATTGCTGTACAGTGCCATGTAGATGTATATGGCAGAACACATACATGTAAAACCTTCCATGAGCAAGTCTGCAGGGTCACAGGTTATGTCCTTTAAGGCAGTGTAAGTCTTTATATGTGGCATATACACAGCATCAAGGTCAACTGCATTAATGTGGACACATCCAGTCATGTGCTGATAGGTAGGAACACCAGTACAGGCAAGCAGACATGCCCACATCAAGACAGCATCCACATGGAGTATGAGCAATGTAATCAGGTGACACACACACATATATGGTGATAATATCCACTCACCATTAAGTGTCACATGTGTGTGACACAAACATGTCAGTGGTGTCAGTGTCATGTAGATTTGCAAAGACAACTATTTAATCATAATAAATGTGATACACATGTATGTTCAGCTGTAGCTCTGTATGTCTCTGTGAGTTACTGTGACCTGTCTCCATCTTTATGTCTTCCAGGTATGCTGCGTGCAAAGCTACCCTGTTTACCCGCTTGGAGGATGAGGCCCTCATCCCATACCTACATGACAATCATGATATCCTGTTCAGCCATGTGCCACAGGATGCACAGCAGTGGGATGCCCTGTGGATGGAACTTCGCAGGAGGGTCAATGATGTGGGTGGCCACAACCGCACATGCCAGCAGGTGCGCAGACACTGTACAGACCTCATTAGATGGGCGAAACAACATACAAATGCAATTGCCAGGGAACAAGGTGCAACAGGTGGTGGACCACCAACCCAGCCTCCACTCACATGTACCGAGGAGCTGCCGGCCAACCTGGGGACACCTACAGAACAACATCCACAAGCCTTAGCCGATATTGTGGAGGTTGGTGTCTCTCAAACACTGAGCTTGGAGTTGCTTGGTAAGTCACTACTACACCTATAACAACTATATTCCATATATTCGCATGTGTCTCTGTACAATATGTAATGTAACATCATATGCAAGGCATGTATACACACATGCCACATACTATAGTATGCTACTCTGTGTATGCACACATGTGCATACACCATAGTATAGTCTAAGGTACTGGTGTATGTGTTAATATGCACATTGCACCCTGTAGCTATCATACAGGCATGGATAATGCTCATACTGCTGTATTACTCCTATTTAGGTATTTCTGGCATTCCGCTGTGACAGCAGCCCATTGCAGGTGAGACTGTTATTATTTATCAGGCATCGTAATGCACAGATCTATCTGCCATGTGGCCATTTACTACATGTACACATAATGTATGGTCCTGTCACAATATACAGGTTGGACCTGCAATGCATCACAATGGCTACCCATGTGCAACACTTGCAAACTATGTGAATCACCGACATGAATCCTCACAAACTGTCATTGCCAGATGTGTGGACAGCTGTGCATACAATGGTGGAGGTGCTGTTCACTGTAGTGACATGTACTACAGATCAGAACTACACATGTGGGGAATACAAACAGTACTACACAGTGAGCTGGAGTATGGCCAGCCCACAGGATTCACTGGTGTGGATCATAGCCCTGCTATGAATGTCACACAGTGTGATGTGCTATCTTGACATGTCCATGACATCTAGTGGCCTGGCTGAAACACTGCCTAACTATCCTGAAAAACATATCCCACATACCAAACATACCACCCTTTATCTGCATAACCCTGACGTCAGTGGAGCATATGACATCTATGGGTGTATGTCATATGGGACAACATAGACATGTGAAATAAACGCCCATCACAATAATTTGGCCAACACATGTACACACATGGCCAAGGAGGATGGCCAGAGACATGAAGCAACACACACAGTAGACGTGATGTGCTTGTGTGTACACCCTGTCGTACCATGGCTACACATGGTCCAACTATGGCCTTTCTGTAATGGTTATATTGTAGCTGTGAAACACTAGACATCCTACAGTCCTGTGCACATCTAGTGTAGGCGTGACATCAATCCACCACATAAGATGTGTTGAACATCTTGAGTGTGGCATGACATGACAGCAGTCACCTGTACAGTATCCACATCAGCCCACAGAAAAAGTGCATTCCCCTTGCTGGTGTCGGACATCAATGTCATACTTGCTCCTTGTGTATGTGTGTGTGTATGTGTGAGTGTGTGTGTGTATGTGTTTGTGTGTGTGTGTGTGTGTGTGTGTGTGTGTGTGTGTGTGTGTGTGTGTGTGTGTGTGTGTGGTACACAGATGTCATGT
Organism: Protopterus annectens; assembly: GCF_019279795.1. NCBI lineage: Eukaryota > Metazoa > Chordata > Ceratodontiformes > Protopteridae > Protopterus > Protopterus annectens. Next base: position 1,207,171,966 of record NC_056733.1, on the reverse strand, counting down.
GGGACATGGTGTACCGACGTGTTCGCCATGTCTGGTCATAGTTGCCAGGCGGCAGCAGTATGGCTGCAGATGTGCAGGGGTGTCATCCGTATACCCTTCAGTGACCACTATCACACATTCCACATCATGGTTTAGTGTGTATACACATCAGTGACATGGGTCACATTCCACAGTATATATGTATTGTATCTGAACACACAATCAAGGCTATGAACTGTGTCTGTAACTCACTATAGCAATAGAGACGCCCCATGATTCCCTGCAATGGTCATGCACATCAGCTAAATGTGCAGTATATCTGTAGGGCAGACAGACAACACTGCAGTGGGACACCATTACTCCACTGTATATTTGATAGGATTGTGTTAAACATGTATGCATGTCATTGCACACGTCAGCAGATCACATGTCATACTACATGTGATTGTCAAGATCACATGCCACACATCAGGCAGGTGTACTGTTAACCTGTGCTGGTCTACATGGTGTGACACAGGGATGTATGCTTACTACTATGATTGTGTAATATGCATGCCTTCTACTATGAAACATGTATGCTGTTGTGTGCAACCCAGAGATGTATAACTACCACTATTATTGTCTGCGCTGCATGCTGTCTGCCGTATCACATGCATGTTGCATGCCTTCTGTCATATCACATGCATGCTGAGTGCCATAGCGTGTGTGTCTGTGTTTGTCTGTGTATGTGTCTGTGTGTGTGTCTGTGTGTGTGTGTGTGTGTGTGCTTGTGTGTGTGTGTGTGTGTGTGTGTGTGTGTGTGTGTGTGTGTGTGTGTGTGTGTGTGTGTGTGTGTGTGTGTGTCTGTGGGTGTCTGTGGGTGTCTGTGGGTGTCTGTGTGTGTGTGTCTGTGTGGCTGTATATGTGTGTGTGTGTGTGTGTGTGTGTGTGTGTGTGTGTGTGTGTGTGTGTGTGTGTGTGTCTATGTCTGTGTGTGTGTCTGTGTTTATTGTATAGATTGTAATGTACAGTTCTTGTCTGCCTCTCACAGGTGATGTAGGTGCGTTGCCCTCCTGCAGTCCATCTGATGTTAGTGTCCCAACAGACTCTAGCAGTAATGATGAACATATGATTGAGGCATGGGCAGGGTTGTCAGGGTCTGAATCTGTGCCATTGGTTGCCATTCCACCTATATCCCCCTCATCCCCGCACACAGATCATATGCCTACACATACCCCATCACCAGTGGCCATAGAGGAAGGACAGTTGGTGTGTGGTAGCTTATAATAGGAAAGTGTGGGGACTATGGAAGGTGAGCCTGCACACCATGGTGTCAGCCAACTGACTGGTGGTTCCCCTTACAGGCACGTGGCCAGTGCTGCTCGTAGGAGGACCTCTGGCCAACATGCCCTTGCAAGACAGAGTGCAGCAACTGGTGTCACCAGATGCATGTTTCAGGCTGTTAATGGAGGCACAGGCATGTGCTGAATGGCACAACAGAGAAGATCAGAGGCTTCAGAGGGTCGCTGTCCGTTCTGTAAACAACAGCATCCAGGCAGTGGTAAATGCTCAACAGCAGATTGCTAAAGCTTTGGATAGACGGTTGGGTGACATGGTTGGAGTCCTTGACCGTTTCATGGCGATCCACGAGCGTGAGCAGTCTGTGTTGGAACATCTGGTAGGAGAGAGGCGTCGGGCACATGGATGTAGGCCTGCTACATCACCTGTTTCAGGTCTACGTGAACGAGCTACCTCACATGTCCACTCCCATAGTGGCGGTAGCAGCAGCAGTGCAGCTGGTGCTGTGCTGCCCACACCACGACACAGCAGGCCACATGCACATGGCCCTGGACAGTCCAAACAGAGACACGGTTCCAGTGGACAAGTGTCATCAGACAGTACCCAATCTGCACCTCTGCCTGGTAGTGCCCGTGCAACCCCTGGTAAGCACAGGTCACATGTCCGTGGCCGGACACCGTGAACTGTAAAACCTGGATTGTACAGTCCGCAGCTGTCAATAATACTCCTGTGTAGGCCAGACACATGCCAGAACTGTGTGCATACATACACGCACACACCGGAAACATATGTAGGGCACCACAACACACACATGCATAACATCCACACATGCCCAATTAGATCAAAGGCCCTAACGCACACACATGATGTTATCCAGTGGTGCAGCCTGGGCCTCTGGGAAACATAATCACCCTGTGCATATGATGATGCCTGTGCCACATCCCTGACATCCACACCATCGGTGCAGGGACATGCTCATATGGTCTGATGCACAGGGTGAACAGACTAGGAAGATAAGTGTAGTTTACAATTGTTGAGTACTGTTGACAGGCAGCAGACATACCATGTACTACAGGTGTACAATGCATTTCATACAGTTAACAGTATGTGTCTAGTGTAACAACAGTAACTGCATGTCGGTCATGATGTTTTGCTTTCTTCCTTCAGGTCTAACTGCACGTGCCGGTGAATATCAGTGTTTGCAGTTAGTATCCCATATGTCAATATGGACTACTCACAGGTATGTATGAATATACCAGTGTGCACCGTGTAGCTGCCACATAACAGTGAGAATGTCCCATGTTCCAAACACGTCTACTGATCCAAGAGCATGATAGCTGTGTATTAAGCTACTGTGGCTACAAATGTGACATCCATACTGGGTGACATCACAGGTACAGTTACATGGAGTGGTGAGGTAAGAGAGCGGTCTAGCTGATTACAAGGGTAGAGACCAGTGGAAAGTGTGATGCCTCATTGGGAAGCAGTAATACACATTCCCATGACAGGATGCCAACACACAACTGCACCCACACACTCAGGTATTGACACAAATGTATTTAATGACACAGTAACACACCCACACACTCACGGATTCACCGACACAGTAACACACACTCACACACAGTTGTTACTGTTGAGGAGAGGACCCCTGCCTATGTGCAAATCATCATTACAGTACTGTGCACCTACATGATGCGCCACAGAGAATACACATGTACAGGTAGTCAGTATGGCCTAAGATCGGAGACATCATCACAGATAGTAGATTGCATCGCCTGGATGGGGGGAGGGGTCTTATCAGTTCTGTATAACATACATCCTCACTCCAGGGACCAGACAGCCATACATACACAACACACACACACACACACACACACACACACACACACACACACACACACACACACATACATACACTGTGGCATTTACTATTGAATACACCTATGTCATGCACATACAGATACCTCACATGTGTGAGATACACGCCCCTGCCTATGCCCTGCTTTCTACATTGCAGTCTGTACAGATGTGTACACTAGTGTACAGGAGAGTGAGTAACAACTGAGATGTATTCCCCACCATAAGGGACATATATGGACACACACACAACCACACATGCCAGTACTGTGAATCAAAAACCTGCCTAGCTCATGATATGTATGACAGACTTACAGCAGTATTGCACACGTTACAAAGTGTACTGACGCTTCCTTTGGCAACAGTGCTGATATATGCACATGGGACATCTTAACTGTTAACAGGTGTCAAGTGATTTACCTTCGGTGTCACCCTGACTGCTGTCTAAGTTGTGTGTTATCTCCTTCAATTAACGAAACCATTGCTTACCGGTTACACAGGTTATTGTAGGACTGCTTGTGACACACTGTGAGCTGTCCTCAGCAAACATCCATCTGCAAAGTTGCCCCACCACTTAGTTATTTCCACACATCTGTCCATACCTGAGGTACATCTTTTCATACATTCAGCATATCACCATATACAGTTCGCAATGTTGTGGCTGCATTGCAACTGCATGATGTACTAATATACACATCACTTACATACATCAGCAACTGCACACGCATGGTATCTGAATGCACACCACTACATGTACATGTGTGTAGGTCCTACAATCCTGCAATTTGGGCATGTTTGTAGGCATTGCAATTGGTGGATATGTGTAATGACATACATGACACATGGACTGTTGTATGATATGATAGGTGTAATGGGTGACGGGTACAGAGGGAATGTTACCTCTGTCAACATTGATATCACACCTTATGTACTGTTAGCATTCAGCAGCCATGGACCTTCATTCCATGTGCATGTATGTAATGGCTGTAGCCACCTGTCTGCACAAAGGACAACAACAGCTATGCTATTTACATGTATGTTGTGTGTGTGTGGCATGTACATATCCAGGTCAGGTACTTGTATTTCATATCCAAACATGAGGGTGTGTACTGGTGTACAGCAACAGTCATCTGCTAATGCTGTAAATAACCGAGGGCCCCTGGTATGTGTACAGCTGACCTGGTTGCAGACAGTGGTATTATTGCATTGCATAACACATGATGCAACTGTGTCAGTACATGGGTACTCTCTACAGTTGATGTAGAGCTTGGTACAGTCCACTGGTCAAGGGTCACATGGTGGTGTACTCTTATATGACCTACAACATGTATGGATGTGTGTTGGTGGTCCAAGGGCATGGTGGTGTCCGAGGTTTACATCCTAGAATGCAGCATTTGACACTGTGTCCTGCACCTGACTCATCTGTAATGTCTTTCATGGGGGTACCGGTCAGTACATGTGAGTGGCCTCTATATATGTGGGGACACCACCACCTGGAGCAGTCCGTACCTGTGTTATGGCCCACATGTCTGGTTCTGAGGTATATGGTGGTAGTGCTATTGTGCACTACAGAGCCTTCAGCCAGGTGTTCCTCACTGCACAGATGTCAGTACTCCCCATTGTTGGATCTACAGTGAGCAGCTGTGATTATGGACGCTACACATCTAGCACTGGTTAGCATAAGCATACAATGCAGTTGTCCTCTAGGTGTCATGGTGTTATCCTGTGTTTAGGACATTTGGCTTGGAATGCACTATATGAGCGGATGCGACTTGGGTATTATCCCCACTCCCTTGAATCATGAATGCATGTGATATGTGTCAAAGGCCTGTCTACTGTCAGTCATGTCATCCCAGAATGACAAACACTGGACAACCTCATACTTACAACAGGACATTGGCTCATTATGTTGGTCAAGCAGTTGCTACTCCTAGCAAGGCTCATTGTGTTGGTCAAGCAGTTTCCCCTTCTAGCAAGACATCACTGCGAGTGGTTTTTTTTTTTTTTT